>NC_057864.1:480963616-481231116 GCF_019393635.1 Dromiciops gliroides | reverse complement strand
AGCAGCTGCATATGAAACGCCCCAAGAGGAAAACAGCATCCCTCCAAATCCATGAGAAGGGGGCCGGGGCCAGCAAGGCTGGACAGGGAGGAGAGTGTTCAATCAGAGACAGGCAGAAGCTTGGAGGGCATCCGTGAGGCGAGATGTGAGAAGAGCACAGGAATACTGCCCCAGCGCCGTCCATGTTGAGGCTCAGCTGCTCAGTGACTTGCAGTGGGTCTCTTTGTTCTGCACCACTTTAAGGGGAGCTTCTTTTTTTTGTTGGTTTGTTGTTGTTGTTGTTTTTTGTTTTTAGTGAGGCAATTAGGGTTAAGTGACTTGCCCAGGGTCACACAGCTAGTAAGTGTTAAGTGTCTAAGGCCAGATTTGAACTCAGGTCCTCCTGAATTCAGGGCCGGTGCTTTATCCACTGCACCACCTAGCTGCCCCTAAGGGGAGCTTCTTAATGGTTCTTCCTGCTCCAACAATTGATTGTCAAGTGTTCTACCCAATGTAAGAGTAGACTTTCTATGCAGCCTTTCCTGATCTCCGTAGTTACCTGGTATTTATTTTGAGTATACATACACATGTGCATTCATAGAAACAACAGTAGCTTCCATTTCTACATGGCATTAAGGTTTGGGAAGTACCTTGTAACATCTTCCCAACAACCCCAGGAATGTAAGTGCTATTATTCTCATTTTGCAGTTGGGGAAAACGAGGCTGACAAAGCTTACATGACTTACCCAGAGTCACACAGCTATCGGTGTTTACGGCAGGATTTGAACCTTACACCCTCCATTCCCTATGCTGCCTAGCATAGGTGGACAGGGACTGTTCATTTCTGTCATTGCATGTACAACATATGGCATTTAGCAGGTGCTTAATAAATGCTAGTGTAGCGATTAACTAATAGAAAGGCCTACAAACACATCTTATGAGGAGAGTGACAGAAACAGGTAGTTGCAGCATTTCCAGCTAGCTGCCCATCTTGAACAGAAAACAGAGGGACAGGAAGAGTAAGACTGGCTGAAAATGGACAGCACCTTGAGTTCAGCCCCTAGCCTGAAGAGGCAGATAAAGGGAGGGTCTCAGAATGGTGTATCTCAGCCAGGAATCCAGAGAGGGCTCAGCCCGTGGGTCGGTCGCCCCCCCACCCCCACCCCCAGCCCCTGGCCTACCAGAGTCCAGAAGAAAACCTTGATTTCCTCCAGCTCCTAACAGGACACACCAACCAAGGGACCTGAAGAAGCTCGAAAGGCTTCTTCAGCCCCAGGGCAGAACACTCTGAATTCAACTCTAGGAAAGAAGGGCCAGGGTCTTAGATTGGGCCAGCTGGGGTTGCTTGGGGCAATGGAAACTGCAAAGCCTTGGTATTAAAATAAGTACCCAGGTCTGTGATCTCTAAATTAACCCTTAGGAACCAAAGAGATGAGGCTCATGTTCGTAGAACTGAAATCAAAATGGCTCTCTGGCAGTCCCTTTGGCCCAGGTGCTAAAGATCCTCTATTTAAAGCTAAGGGAGACCCCAAAGAGGTCATTGAGTCCAACCTCATCATTTTACAGAAAAGGAAACTGAGGCTCAGAAAGGCTAAGTCACAAAGGCAGCAACAGAGTCAGAATTCAAACTGAGGTCCTAGGATCATAGGTTTCAAGCTAAAAGGGATCTTGAAGGTCATCAGCAAAAGAGCAAACAACTTCATGTTACATGTGGGGAAACTGAGACCCAGAGAGGCTAAAGAATCATGGGTTCTGAACTGTCAGGGCCCTCAGGCACCATCTAACCCAGCTCCCTCATTTTACAGATGAGGAACAGACCCAGAGAAGAAAAGTGGGTTGTCCGAAGTCACGCGGGTAAATAGAGGCAGAGCCAAATCAGGAGTCTTTCTCCTATACCTCCATGTCTCAGAGAAGGAGAAGGGAAACATTTTCTTAACTCCAGTCAATCTGTAAGAATTTATTAAATACCTACTATGCGCCAGGCACTAGGGATACAGTCAAAAAGGAAATAAGTCCTTGCCCTCGAGACACTTACATTCGAATGGCAAAGACAATACAAACAAATGTGTGCATGCATATGCAAAACAGATCTTTAAAATAATCACAGGAAAGCATGGGGACCCCTTCATGCTTAGGGTATGATCGAGGTTCCAGCTGAGTTAGCATCATGACCAACATCCTGGTGGTGTCTGCTCACAAAGCCATGGCTGATAATGTTGGTGTCTCATAAAAATAAAAGAAGTGATAATGGTCTGGGTTTATAAGGGTATGTTTCTCATACAATGAAGCAAAAGTAGACTGTGGGAGGGAGGAATGATCCAACTGAATACAAAACAGTTCAATTAAAAATACAGTCAAGTCAAAATGAGGAGTGGAAGAATCCCAGATCTATCTATTGGGTTTTGTTTCTCACAGGAAGAAAGAGGTAACCTTGAACTTATGCTCAAGAATGAAAAATGAAAACCAGAGCAATGAAGAAACATCAGCAGGGACAAGATGCTGTTCACTGAAGGGAGGAAAGTTGTCTGCGTGGCTGCCATGGTTTTGGGGGGGGGGTGTCCTAATACTGGGTACTACAGTGGGCCCTTGGCAGCACCCTGCCCGGCTGGCTGCCTCCAATCCCTTCTTCCCGGAACCTGCCACATCACAGGTCCACCTGTGGCTGGAATCAAGCCACTATTTTCACAAGTCTCTCTGAGTTTCTACTGATATAAATGAGTTCATTCGATATACTTCATGCCACTTCTAGTCTCATGGAAATGTTGCTCAATGCTGAATGCTGTAATTTTGATAGAAATCAAAAGCATATTTGCACAATGGCTTCTGACTATAGTCCAAGGGACTTAATTCCTGGACCAAATTGAATTTTAGTGGGGATTACCTTCAAAAGCAATTGCCAGGGGGCACCTAGGTGGTACAGTGGATAAAGCACTGGCCCTGGATTCAGGAGAACCCAAGTTCAAATCCAGCCTCAGACACTTGACACTTACTAGCTATGTGACCCTGGGCAAGTCACTTAACCCTCATTGCCCCACCAAAAAAAAAGTTATTGCCAAATCTCTTTGCTTGGTCTGATGCAAATAATTACTACTACTACTACTATGTTAGTTGGTCCTCCCTCATTCTCAAGTGTGCAAAGGAAATGAGAATAAATAGCCACTTTCTGAATCTGGGACATCTAGGTGTGTAACAATATCTGGGATATCCAGGTGTGTCACTATCTGGAGACTGATTTTTTTTTTTAAAGAAAAAATATCAACTGATTTCCCTCAAGTGTCCCAGAGAAATATCCTGGGGCCATGGCAGTTGTCTTCAATAGACCAAGTGCTACTATATGAAACAGAAATTACCCTTATCTTACTCGACCTCAGAGGGCAGAACAAGGAGACAGGAGTGAACAGTGATGCTAAATGGCAGACTTAGGCTTGATATAAAGCAAAACTCTCAGCCCATCAAAGAAAGCTACCCAAAAGAAGAAAGAGCTACCTGAATTGCAGCATCTCCCCTACGAGAAGGCTGCAAGCAGAAGGCGTGTGTGTAATTCTTAAAGATACTGGAAAAGGGATGGCTGTCTAAGTCTGGGTTGATCTAGCTGCCTTCTAACATCTCTTCCAAATCTCTGATGCTTGGACTCTAAATGTAACACAATAACAAGGTATAATAGAAAGGAGGGTAGCTCTGAAGTCAGATGACCTCTGGTAAAATCCCTCCTCTGGTGTTTGGAGCACAGGCTTCAGTCAAAGGGTATGGGTTCAAAACTGACCTCTGGGGGGCAGCTAGGTGGCGCAGTGGATAGAGCACTGGCCCAGGATTCAGGAGTACCTGAGTTCAAATCCGGCCTCAGACACTTGACACTTACTAGCTGTGTGACCCTGGGCAAGTCACTTAACCCCAATTGCCTCACAAAAAAAAAAAAAAAAAGCAAAACTGACCTCTGACTCAGAACCTTGGGAAACTGAATGGAGGTCCATCTTGGATCTGCATTCCTCACCTTGGTCAGCCACCTTTCAAATGCTTGTTATTTTCTCAGAACTGTAGCCACTGTGCCTCCTCCTCTAGACTCTTTAATTTTCTTATACCTCATTTGAGCAACTAATGATGAAGAGTTTACTGAATTCCCCCAATAGAATGTAAGATCCCTGAGGGCAGCCTTTGTTTCATCTTTCTCTTTGTAGTCATATCCCACACAGTGCTTGACTTGTAGAAGGGATTTAATAAATGCTTTCCAACTGATTGATTGATAACTAGGAAGTACAATGAATAGAGTCTTGGATGTGGAGTCAAGAAGATCTGAGTTCAAATCATCCTCAGATACTTCCTAGCTGTGTGACCTTGAGCAAGTCACCTAACCACTTTAATATTTAGTCTCCTCATCTGTAAAATAAGGATTATACTGGCTCCTACCTCACATAGTTGTTGTGAGGATCACAGGAGGCAGCATATGTTATATGTTTTGCAAATGTTAATATGAGTGAGAGCTATTGTTATTAATGATCTATACCACAAAGCCAGCATTTGACAGAGGCAATTCTTGAACTCAAGTCTGATAGATTTTAATTGAATTGAATAGATTTTTTTTAATTACTAGAAGGCCCAGGTCACTGGATACTTGGTGATTTTCCATAGACCTATTATCTTTAATGGTATAAGAGGACCTGACCTCAGAACATTCTGTACCTCAGGAGTCCAGTGAGTAACCCCAATGCAGCCCAATTCCAGTCAAGCTCCCTGAGCCAGTAGTACAACTAAGCCTCAAGTTGTCTAGACCCTAATAATATACACAGAACAAAAGTGGCCAAAGAAGGAGCCTGTCCACTTGGGTATACACAAAGCACAACACAATCAAACCTGCAGGGAGGCTGCCAAGAACATACTGTGCCAGGCACGAGGAACTAAAGACACTTGGGATAATATTATATTACATACAAGAAACTCACCTGGGGAATCAAAGACAAAATGGAAAAGGTCTTACCCTCAAGGAGTTTACATTCTACTTCTCTGGGTAAGGTAGGGTCTTAAAACATGGTGCTGCAAGTTGTAGCCTAAGGAATGACTTGTCTCCTACATTGTTTACCTCTTTGACTAACCCAGAATTCTTTGCCTCCAAAAGTACAAAAAAAACCGAAAGAATTTCACACAAGGACTTCACACTGCTGGGTACATGGAAACAACATGCCCAGTTTAGATTAACAGCAGATGGGTCAGCTCAAGTGTTGAAGGATAACATTATCCTTCCTCACCCCCATTAGTCATCGTTGTATCATCTAGTGGATTACAAGGTCAATTTGTCAGCAATGTGGTAGGGCAACCCCCCCAAATTAATGTAACCTTAGGCTGCATTAAAAAGACACATAGTGGGGCAGCTAGGTGGCGCAGTGGATAGAGCACCGGCCCTGGAGTCAGGAGGACCTGAGTTCAAATCCAGCCTCAGACACTTAACACTTACTAGCTGTGTGACCCTAGGCAAGTCACTTAACCCCAATTGCCTCACTAAAAAAAAAAAAAAGACACATAGTGTCCAGGGCTAGGGCAGTGTTGGGCAGATTATTTTATTCAGTTTGGGGGAGAGTGTCATATTTTAGCACAGACATTGACAAAATGGTCCAGAGAAAGACAGACAGGATGAAGAAGGCCCTTAAGATCATTCCCTACAAGGCCTGGTTGAAGGAACTGGAGACGTTTAAGCTAAAGAAGACTCAGGAGAGACAAAACAGCTGCCTTCATGCATCTGAAAGGCTGTCATCTGGAGGACTAATTAAGCTTGTTCTACTTGGTGCCAAAGGGTAGAAGTAGAAGCAAGGGCCAGAAGTTGCAAAGAGGTCGTTTTCAACTCAATACAGGGAAAACTTCTGAATAATAATGACCACCCAAAGTGGGATGGCCTGTCTTGGGAGGTAGTGGATCTTACTTGCTGCAGGTCTTCAAACAAAGACTAGATGACCCACTGTGCAGTATGGTATAAAGGGAATTCCTTCTTCCCCATCCATTGGATGTATGGCTTCATTGTCATAAGGATCCCTGGCTACCAATGCTGAATGGTCTTTTTCTGCATCTTTTGGTATCGGAAACCTTTTGGGCACTTTGGTGAAGCCTATGAATCCTGTCTTAGAATAACGGTTTTAGGGGGCAGCTAGGTGGCGCAGTGGATAAAGCACCGGCCCTGGATTCAGGAGGACCTGAGTTCAAATCTAGCCTCAGATACTTGACACTTACTAGCTGTGTGACCTTGGGCAAGTCACTTAACCCTCATTACCCCACAAAAAAACCCCAAAAACAAACAAAAAAAGAGAATAATGGTTTCATAAGTACATATATATATATATATATGGTTCCAAAGGAATTTAATTATATTGAAATGCAGTTATCAAAAAACTTTTAAAATAGGACCAGAATTTAAGAATACCTCAAAGGACCAATCAGTGTCAATTGACACAGGAAAATATTTTTAATCTATAAGGCAACAAAATAGAAATAGCATGAAAATTTTATTTCAAAGTAAAATTATAATAAAAAACGGGTGTCAATTGGGGTGCCTGGTACTTCTAATGATAATAACCTCTATAAAAATTACCTGGGATACTAAGAAGTTAAATAACTTGCCCAGAGTCACACTCCCAGTATATATCAGAGGCAGGGTTTGAACCGAAGTCTTTCTGGCTAAGAGGACAACTCTATATTCACTATGCCATGCCACAACTCCATAGAGGGAATCTTGTTAGTGTGGGCTCAACACAACCTTCTGACACAGTGGTTCTATGATTCTGTGACAGGGTCATCAACTACTGTGGGGGCAGTGACCATTAGGCAATGATTTAGCCCTGCAAGTGTCTCTGCTCTGAATTGACCCAAAGGGTCAATGTAACCATCAAAGACTGGTTCTGAAAGTCTATGCCTCCCTATGTTGTGGCATGGAGAGTTATATTTGCCATCCTGTCTTAGCCCTCACCATAACAGCTGCTTGGTTTGTTTATCTGTGGTCCCAAAGATGGGAACCCAGCTGACTGTCTATTGAGGCCACCCATCTCTTCCACGGCTCACCAAAGGCCACGTCAGCACCAGGGCCAGAGGCTTGCGGGCTGCTGCCTGATAGCTTCTGTAGAGATAATACCCATATGCCCTGCTGTAACAATGCTTTCATCACCCAGTTAGACCTGTCTCACATGCTCCTTACAGACAACAAAGTAATTTTTTGCAGCATATTGTTGTAACTTAAGTCTTCATTTGGGAGGTTTCCTTCACTTTTTAATGGGAAAGATAATTTTCCTTTATCTACCATTTTTACCCAGTATAATAACATCTCTCTGGCCCTGACCTTCAACCAACCATCTGGCCTTAAAAATCTGCTATTCTAATTTAAAAACCAGTTCAACAGGACCTTAGAAATGTTGTTTGTCCCTCCCACCTCTTATCGCCTGTGGCTTTCACCCAGAAATGAGCAGCCTGTGCCCATGTTGTTTCTGACAGATTCTAGTCCCCAAAGCCCAGAAAGATCAGTAGATCAGCAATGTACAATCTGAATGTGCTTATTCTGCAGATTACTGTTTTATTGGATTATTCACTGATTGCCAAAACAGATACAAATGCAATCTAAGCCTCTACATGGTCTCATCAGTCCCTGGGGAGCTACTGGCCTGTGATCACATGAGAAAGGAGTAATACTATGAGGGAAGAAAGACAAAGTGCCTTATGTCACACAAAATGATTCAGTTAACACTAAACAGCAAGTGCCAAAAGTCACTTCCAAAAACAGAAACAACCACAAAGATGGGGAGGAGGAAATGGGGGGGGTGGATATAATAGAAGGAGGAGAAAGGATTCCTATAGGAAGCCTATCAGTTTTAATTAAGCCTAGACAGAGAAATACAAAGATCTGAGAACCACTCTCCTCCATACAGAAAAACTATTTCCCAATTGCATTATAATAATCAAGTTTGACCCCAAAGAAAGAAGGAGAAAATGCATTTTCCTCCCTTCTATGAAGAGGTGGCACACTATAAGTATAGAATATTGTGTATATTGTCAAACTTGGTTCTTCTGGTTAGAATAGTGAATTGCTTTTCCCCTTTGTTAGAAGGTGGGAGGGAGAGAAGGGAAGGCGGGATGGAGAAAAGAAAGTGAGAAAAAAAAGGAAAGAAGGAAGAGAGGGTGAGTGGGAGAGAAGGGAGCAAAGAAGGGCGTGATGGAGGGGAGTGAGGAAGGGAGGAAGAAAAGGGAGGAAGGGAGGAAGGAAGGAAAGGAAAGGAAAGGAAAGGAAAGGAAAGGAAAGGAAAGGAAAGGAAAGGAAAGGAAAGGAAAGGAAAGGAAAGGAAAGGAAAGGAAAGGAAAGGAAAGGAAAGGAAAGGAAAGGAAAGGAAAGGAAAGGAAAGGAAAGGAAAGGAAAGGAAAGGAAAGGAAAGGAAAGGAAAGGAAAGGAAAGGAAAGGAAAGGAAAGGAAAGGAAAGGAAAAGGAGAGAGAGCAGGTGGCAAAGAGGGAGGAAGAAAAGGAAGGTAGGAAAGTGTAAAAGAGAATAAATAGGAAGGTGGGAGAGAAGGAAGGATGGGAGGGAGGAAAGGGAAAGAGGAAAAAAGGGAGGGAGAAAATTGCAGCTAATCATATACCCTGATATTGTTTCATTTAATAGCCTCTGATATCTGGATTGATTCTTACCTACACACAATTCTTGTTAATACAAAATAAAATCCTCCTTTGGAGCTGCTCTGATTCCCTTTGGGTTGAGAAGGCATGCTCACAATCTGCAAGACCTGACCACATTTCTTTGTTGCTCCCTAAGTTCTCCATTTCCCTAAAATTTCCCAACTCTTCTCCTTGCCAAAATCCTGGGGTTTCCCTAGGCATAATATGAACTACTTGATGCACCACCTCAGAATTACACAATCAGTCTCCTACCCTGGGTCACCTGCTGAATGAATCAAGTCATTCTGTTTTTTCTGTGGTCTGTCCAATGGCCTGTAACCAATTTTTAATTGGCCACTTCCCCTACTGTAAATGCAGTATGAGCCAAAAAACCAAGGATTAATTTTTAAATTGTAATTCTTCCTTCCTTTTTCCTTTTTCTTTCTTTTTCTTTCCTTCCTTTCTTATTCCTTTCCTTCCTTCCTTCCTTTCTTCCTTCTTTTCTTTCCTTCCTTCCTTTCTTCTTTTCTTTCCCTTTCTTTCCTTCCTTCCTCCTTTCCTTTTCAACTACTAGTTCATGTCCTTTGACCACTTATCTCCTGGTCATACACACTCACACACATATGTTAATTTTTATGTATCTTGAATACCAAACCTTTAACAGAGAAATGTGTTACAAAGATGTTTTCCCATTCAAATGTTCCCTTTCTTCTCTGAGATACATTACTTGGGTCTGTGTGGGCCCAAGCTTTTTGGTTTTATGTAATCAGAATTATCTTTTATCTTTTGTAATTATCTCCACCTCTTGTTTGCTTAAGAATAAATCTCCTACTTATAGCTGTCAGAGGTATATGATCTGTTTCTCTAATTTTTAATTGTCTGATCTTTAATATTAAAGTTATTTCTCCATTTAGAAAGGATTGTGGAATGTGGTGTAAGGTACTAGACTAACCCTAATTTCTGCTAACCCACTTTTCCATTTTCCCAGTTTTTATCTAGTGGGGAGTTTTTTTCGAAGTACATTGTGCTTTCCAGTTTATCGAATACATAGTTACTGACTTCCATTGTTTCTGATTCTTCCTTGTCCAGCCCGTTTCATTGATCTCCTCTATTTTTTAAACCAGTACCAGATAATTTTGATGACTGCTAAATTATAATATAGTTAGAGGTGAGAATTTGTTACTTTCCCTTCATCCTTACTTCTTTTAAGGACTAAGTTTTACCAGAGGCCAAGCAAAACCAAATTAGGAAAGGATTAATGAGCCTTCCTCTACTCACTGGAGCAGCCTATGACTATCCTCTGGCCAGGAAACTCAAGAGTTCTGATAAATTGCCTTCATAACTTTAGGACATACCGAAGTCTTTGGCTTCTAAGATCTGGCTGGCTCAAGAAATAACAAGGTGACAATGAAATTTATAGGAGCATGAAAGAAATGTCAACTAGAGTTCCATTTTATTTTTCCTTCCTGAAATATGACAAATTCAAATGACAAATGAGAAAATCAAGGAAATGAACATGCTGACAACCTAGTACTAAAGATGCCAGTGAGCGGCATCTCAGGTACAAGTATAGTAGGATATCCTGTAATTTTGAAAGGTGTGTTAAGGGATCATCAACACAGCTGCTAATGTTTTAGGATTGCTTTCTGGAATAAATATGGGAAATAGGCAAGTCTTAGGAGTCCAATTCATGCGAAAAGAAAGGACTTTATCATCTAAAGAATTCTTGCCCCGTTAAGTAGTGGTATTTTTTTTTTTCTTTAATGCTCTCTGAAAAGAGAGACAGCTTGGTATAAGTAGATAAGGAAGCTGCCCTTGAAGCCAGAAAGATTTGGGTTCAAATCATGCCTCTGACACATACTTAACTCTTCAGTGCTCTAGACAAGTCTCTAAGATTGTAAGTTGTGAAAAAGGTGCTGACCTGCATTAGTAGGGGGAGTTTCCCTACACTGGTTAAGTACTATAACAATCACATCACAGGTCTAGTCCTTAGTCCTTATACTTCTGAGAGTCAATGTGGTGCAGACAGGGAGGCTAAGGCATAGAAGCTATTCCAACTATTTTGAGAAGCAATTGGGAACTGTGCTAAGAAAATGACTGAAACGTTCACATCTTTTGATCCAGAGATACCACTGCTGGGCATATACCCTAAGTCAGTCTAACCCATAGACACCAAAATTTTTGTAGCAACAAAGAACTGGAAATAAAGGAGGCACCCATCAATCAGAAAATGGTTAAATATATTGTGGCCAATGAATGGAATGGAAAATTATTTTGTTGTAAGAGATAACTATGATGAATACAGAGAGCCAAGCTAAGGCTTTGAACTGGCAAAAATTTACCATGTGGTTATCTCACATATGCTTGCTTATGTATATGTTGTCTCTTTCATTAGAATCTAAGATCCTGGAGGGCAGGAACAGTTTCATTACTGTCACTGTATCCCCAGAGCCTAGTATATAGTAAGTGCTAAATAAATGCTTGTTGACTGATTATATCAATTGATGCAGAGTGAAGTAAGTAGAATAAAGAAAATAAGTTACACAATGAGTATAACAAAGTAAGCAGAAAGAACCTGGTGCAATAACGACCAGGCTCATCCCCAAAGAAGACCTATGGAAATGTCCCTCTCAGGCTTCTTTGCAGGGAGTGGGAGGAACTATGGGTATGGAATACCACATATACTATCCGACTGAATTGATAGAATTTAGTTTAATGACCTGCTTCCTTCCCCTCCCCAAGCTCCCTTTTTAAATTCTCTACTATAAGGAATGACTTTCAGGATGGGAAGGGGACATATATAGGGAAATGAGTGACACAAAAAATGGCCATTTTTCAGACATTAAGGAACAGATACTAAAGAAGTTGTTCAAAGCCAGCTTTAGGAAGACATGTGGTACAGGATGCCTTGAGCAGTTATGGATTCCTGGGTCACTCACATTTTGTGTAAGGGGAATCCCTCTTCCCCACAGAGGTAAAACCTTGTTCCAGGAGTCATCAGGGATAGCTTTGAACAGAAGAATGATAAAAGTCTACCTTGAGAAGGAGAGAAAAGGAAGGAGGCACAGTTCTCACCTTGCTCATCTTGATGTGTAGGAAGGAGACTGAGTTTAGCATATGCATACATATGTCTTAGGGCTTTTTTGAATACCAGGCAGGGAGACATTTTCCTCTTCCCAGCACCCCTCATCCCCATGCTATCTCCCTGAGACATTGCCCCGGCCTAGCTTACACCTACCAGTCTCTAGAACCCCAGTTTCTTGAGCCCTGCAACAGTCCTTGATCACACACAATTTCAAGAAGGAAGTCCAAGGCTCAAGGATCCTAGGGCTGTCCCCCATGAACTTTGAGCTCCTCAAGGTAAAGTATAGCCCTTCCCCTAAATAATTCAAAGGTGTTCCTGTGGTTACCACAGTGTCCAGGGAGTAGGATTTCTCAGAGAGATGACTACCTCTACTCCTGTAAACGTGGCTACAGATTGAAGTCATCCCCATGGCCTTCCCTCAGGCACTGCCAAGGGCATACATAACTAGGCAGTGGCTAGTGGGGTACAACTATCGGGCACAGGTTGACTCCTGCCCCCAATGACAATGACTGTGCCAACACTTTTAGAATCCCAGCTCCTGGAAAGTCGGGACTGTTTATTTATTTATTTTTTTGGTCTTTCCCTCCCCAGAACTTACCACCAAACGTGGCTCAAAGTAGGTGTATAATAATTCGCACTGATGGACTGAATTGATTGAGCTCAGCAGTTATCCAGTCTAACCCAGACCTGAAGAACTCTCTCTACAACATCTCCCCAAAGTGACCATCCACTTTGGCTGGGCTGCTCTTTCCGCTTTGAGATCCCGATCTCTGTTAAGGTAGTTTTTTCTTACACCCAATCAGAAATCTGCTTCTCACATTTCCACCCACAGCTCCTATTTCTGTCCACTAGAGCCAAGGAGGACAGTCTGATCCCTCTTCCACACGAATGCCCCTTGACGACTGTTATCACGTTCCTGCCCCCCATCCCAGTCTTTTCTTCACAAGGCTTCACACCCCTGTGTCTCCAGCCAGTTATCATATGGTGGGGGCCCTTTTGCCCTTACTGTCTTTTTCATGATCATAATTCCCATCCCCCTTGGGAATGCGATAGCTCCCTCCCTTGTCCTGCCCCAATGCTCCGTACCCAGGTCTAGTCATTGTGGGATAAAGGTCATTAGTTGGGTGGAGGTTTGGTCATTTCTATCTATCCTGGAGTAGGGAGGGGGGAGTCCATGGGTCTCAGAACTGACACAGGCAAGACCACTAAACTTTCTGGTGATGCCTCCACTCCCAGCCCTCCTGGGATACCCTTTCCCTCACCTATTCAAATCTTACCTGATGTGGGCTGGAATTTGGGATCAAATTGATCGTGAGTCTTCCCAAAAGAATTATAAGACTCAGTGACTCAGTTTCCCAAGTTTTATCGCAATACTGTGGGTGACCACAGGAAGAGAACCAGAATACTGGAAAGGTATCTCTCCAATAAGGAAAGGAAAGACAGTTATATTTATAGAACAGATAAATTGATTATCAGTCTCATTATAATAATCTCCACCCTGGGGAGGTACAAGGGTAGGGGGGGGCCTGTCCTACTCATTACAATATTCTCCACCTAGGGGTGTTACAAGGGAGGGCTCGTCCTAATTTGGAGTTCCTGGGGTCCTAAGCCAACCCCTGAGGTGGGTACCTTTTTCAGTGGAGGTGTATTTTGGGGGGTTACACATCATAAGGTGAATCTGGGGACAAATTTGACCTTTTCTGCACATGTCTCTTTCTGATTCCTATGGCTAGTTTCAAAATAGAATCATTTTTCTTTAGAATTTCTATAGTCTTGTCAGGTCTTCACGGCCTAGCTCCCTCTGTCCCCGTTATGGACACTGATTTCTGTGGGTACAAGAACCTAGTATAAGTTATCCATTAACTGGGGTCTGACTCCCTTTTAGAGCTAATATCTGAATTAGAGCTTGGATCTTAGGTTTTTCTAGTAACCCTTTTTTATCTCCTACATCATTACCCACCACGCACAGCTCTGCTCTCACCAACTCTCCTGTCCCAGCCTACAATGAGCTGCTCCTCTGAATGCCTATGAGACCCAAAATCAGCATCTCAAAACCCAGAGGCTGATTCTCCACTGTCATGTAAGGACCTTGCCCCACCCCTCTCCCACCCTATCTCTCCACACATCTGCAAGCTGCTTGATGAAAGAGCCAGTGTCTTCTCAAATCCTCTGCCCCCAATAAAAAGGAGCATAAACCTTAGGTACAATGGATAGGAATGCTCAGTAAGAAACTACTTAACTAAGTGGTGCTGTTTACAACCAAAAAAGAGCTTTTGATTCATGAAAAATGGTCTTGCTATGGAACTGAGCTGAGAAGCAGTAGCCACCTCCAAAAGGACATTTGGATTTTGTAAGAAGAAAAGGAAGCAATATGGCACCATGGAGAGAGAGAGTATTGGATTTAGAATCCCAAACTGGCTGCTTATTACCTCTGTTACCTTGGGTAAGTCATTTAACATCTCTGTTTCTCAGATTCCTCATCTATGAAATGAGGAGGCTGGGGAAGCTGAACTTGAAGGCTCTTTCCAAAGCTAAATCTATGATACTGAAACTGAGTGTCATGTAAGGGAAAGAATGCTAGACTTGCAGTCAAGGGGTCTGTATTCCAATCTTCACTCTGTTACGGACTTCTGGTTGTTGTTTGTCCTTTGTTCTCAAAGAGGACCCTGACACCAGGGAGGAGATGCCCTAATTTGCAGTGAATTGTATTTAAGGGAGGCAGGGCTGTCCAAGGTCAACAGCCTCACTCTATCCTCTGGAGCCCTCTGGGTCCAGTGGCAAGATATAGATCAGGATAACTAGAGATGGCCCCAGATGCAGTGAGAGCCCTTGGCCTTTTTTTCAATATAGAAATATGTTTTACATGATTGCACACATATAATCTATACTAAATTGCTTACCATCTTGGGGGAGGAGAGATGTAAGGAAGGGAGGGAGAAAATTTGGAACTCAAGATTTTTAAAAATTGAATGTTATTGTACACAGTATCATCGACATTATGTGTTGATCAACTATGATAGACTTCATTCTTCTCAGCAACACAACGGTACAAGAAAGTTCCAAAGGACTCATGATGGAAAAGGCTCTCCAAATCCAGAAAAAAAAAGAACTGTGGAATATGGATGCAGATTGAACCGTACTATTTCTTTTGGTTTTGGTGCTGTTGTTTTTCTTTTTTGAGGTTTTTCCTTTTTGCTTTGATTCTTCTCTCATAATATGACTAATGCAGAAATATGTTTAATGTTATTGTACATATATAACCTATATCGGATTACCTTCTGTCTTGGGGAGGAGGGGAGGGAGGGGACGGAGGGAGAAAATTTTGAAACTGGAAATCTTACAAAAACAAACATTGAAAACTATATATAATAAATAATTTTATAATTAATAAAATAAAATGAATGTTAAAAATTGTCCTTACATGTCATTAGAAAAAATAAAATACTGTTTAAAAAAGACTCAATGATTTTTATGAATAACAGGAAGTAACTGTGACAATGGAAAGATCATGGTACAGGAGTGAGAAAAATTGGCTTCTGATTCAGGCTGTTGCAAACCAACCTCAGTTTCCTCCCCAATGAGGACACTGACCTTGCTTCCATTATATTCTATGAGGACCATGGAGATAAGAATGTGCTACTGTTTGGATCTTTGAGGTAGGGTTCCAGAATAACACAACGTCAAAGTTGGAAGGACACCTAGTCAAACTCATACCAAAAAGGAAGTCCCACTGTGACATACCCAGAAAGTGGGGGAGCCCACCATCATGAGACAACCCACTCCAATGTGGAACAACTCTCCTGGTTAGGAATGTTTTTCTGCCATCAAGCCTAAATTTACCTAAAGTGACTCTCATCCATTGGTCTTGGTTCTGTCTTCTAAGACCAAACAGAGCAGGTCTGGTCTCCCCACCTCCAAATATGTGAAGATGGTCGTCATGGCTTCCGAGTCTTCTCAGTCCCTTGAAATGACCCTTATATGCCATGGAATCTTGCTTGCCCTCCTGCAGACATTCTCCATCTTCTCCATAGCCCATTTAGATGGTGGCCAGGCTGCATCCCCATTGTCTTCATCTCCTCTCATCATTTAGGCATCAGAGCCAACGTTTAGGGGAGGAGGGCATCCTCACATGTGACCTCTCTGACCTAGACCTGCAAATGAAGCCATCACTTTTCTCCTTCCCTCAAACGAGGAAGACTCAATCAGTTCAAGATGTTGCTATCCCGGTGGGACAAGGTCAGGCTGCCCCATCCTAGTTCCAGCTCTACCAAAACCGGGACAAAATTGGCCATGCCTCACGGTGTGGTCATACCTTCTCGGTGGTGCCTACTCATACCTTAGCACAGTGACTGGCACAGTGTAGGCACTTAATAAATGATTATTGATTGACTGACTGCAAGAGGGTAAAGTTGGAAAGGCAGGCATAGCTTCCCTTACTGATGAGCCCACTGGTTCTGGGGAATGGCTCTGCTCCAGGGAGCACCTGCCTTCTGCTCCTGGATGGAGGAAATCTGAGCCCTCCTCCTGGAGGATGAACTGACCCTTCCCAGATGAGTCAATATTTGACCTGAAAATTAATCCCAGGAAAGCCAATATTTGCTCAGCACTTTACATCTGCAGGTTCAGAAAGCAGAAGAAAGGGATGGAAACTTTTCATTATTTCAGGAGAAGATTAGGAGGGGAGGTAACCATCCCCCCACACACACCCCCAGCAAGAGAATTCTTCTATTCACTCCAGCAAACATTCAAGACAAACACCCCAAGGCTGCCAATTCAGGCTCCAGCAGGGCCTCAGAGCAGTGGAATCAGGGCAGATGAGTCGCTCTTTCCTTTTTCAAAATGAAGGTGAATATGGTGAAGTGCATGGAAGGCTGGCCTGGGTTTGAGTCCCACTCTGATTTATACTGGCTGTGTGACCCTGGGTAAGTCACTCAACCTCTCGGTGCCCCCAGCAGCTATATAACACAGACTAGGAGGGGTGTGACCTGCACTGGTGATGGGATTTTCTAATATTGATTAAAATCACTGCTCTGATCCCCTTTCCTATAATCTGATGTGTCCCTGGAATAGTTCAGTGGAAAGAACACTAAACATTGCCACTGAACTTATATTCACAAGTGTTGAGTTCAAATCCTGCCTCTTACCATGACTGTATCATCCTGGACAAGTCACTTAACTGCTCTCAGCTTCAGTTTCCTCATCTTTGAAATGGGAATAATAATAGCGCCTACCTCACAGGGTGGCTTTGGGGACCATATAAATGTAAAGAGGTTTGCAAGCCTTAAAGAGCTATAGAAATGCTAGCTGTTGTATTATTGTTGTTTTGTTATTGTTATTTATTGTTGTTGTTATTATTATTACTACTACATCCCAGTTTTGCTGCTCACTACCTATGTAACCTTTAGCCCATCAGGCTTCAGTTTCCTTATCCATAAACTGACTGTTGGATTAGGCATCTTTCCAACTGTCTCTAATCCTGTGAGCTGCCCTCCCCATTTTACAAGATTATGGGCTCACCCCAACAGAGGTGAGGAAGTACTTGTAAAAGGTCAGATCAGACAGTGGTCGTCTGCGATATTTTTGCTGCTGTTATTCATCCTTATTTTAATTGTTGATGAACCAGAGATAAGATTTCATTCTTTTTTTTTTTTTTCCGGTGAGGCAATTGGGGTTAAGTGACTTGTCCAGGGTCTCACAGCTAGTAAGTGTTAAGTGTCTGAGGCTGGATTTGAACTCAGGTCCTCCTGAATCCAGGGCCAGTGCTCTATCCACTGCGCCACCTAGCTGCCCCAAGATTTCATTCTTACAAGGAATTGACAATGAACAAACTCCCTCCACCAATTCAGGTCTAGGCCTGCTCTGCCACTTACATTCTTAAGAGAGGTGAGGAAGGCGCAGAGATGGTAAGGGACTTGCTGGGGGTCACACAGGCAGTATGGGTCATTTATAAACACAAACACACTTTGTCTCTCCTGATGGAATGTTAAGCTACTTGAGGGCAGGGACTGGTTCACTTTTATCTTTGGCTCTCCAGTGCCTGGCGTAGAGCCTGCTTAATTGGTCAAATGATCTGGCAGGGCCATATTCATGATCTCCAAGGGCTGTCGAGTAGAATTTGAAATTTAACGGAAAGAAATGGGTTCAAAAATAAGAATCCCTGGTCCCCCTGGTTAGAGCCTATCTGAAATAGTGTAGGCCATGCTAGTCACCACCACATTTGAATAGCTAGCATTTTATAACTATCATCTCATTTATCCTTATGACCCTGGGACATAGGTACTAATATTATTCCACTTTACAGATGAGGAAACTGAAATAGTCAGAGATTAACTGACTTGTCCAGAGTCACACAGTAAGTATCTGAGGCTAGATTTGAATTCAAGTCCTCCCAACTCCAGATCCAGCATCCTATGCCCTGAACCACCTAGCCTCTGGTAATATCAGGAGTATGCAGAGGAAGGCAATGAGGAGGGTGAAGGACCTTGAGTTCCTCCCTATGGGGATCGGTTGAACAAAATGAGGATGCTTAGCTAAGAGAAGAGAAGATTTATAGGGGACATCATCACTGTCTTCAAATATTTGCAGAGCTGTCATGTGGAAGACTTGCTCTGTTTGGCCCCAGGGGTCAGAACTAGAGGCAGTAGAAAATTGTAAGGAGGAGAATTTAAGCCTGATCTTCCTCGTAAGATCCATGGTAAGATGCCATGTTCAAACTGATCCTTCCTACTAATACAACCTTGGCCAAGTTATTTCATCCCTCTAGGCTTCAATTTTCCACCTTGAAAATGGGAGTGGGGTGGGGTTGGCTTTTATAACCTCTAAGATCCTTTTCAGCTCTTACCTGGTAAGGAAAAAGTGACCTGGTGAATGGGCTTCCTTGTGGAGTAGGCTGACTTAGCAGTTAGTCAGATTCTTCACAGAGGTCTTCAATCAGTGGCTGGCTGGCCACTCATCAGGTATGTCATGCAAAGGGTTCTTGTTCAAGCTCAGGGTCAATGCCCTCTAAGATCCATTCCAACTCTGAGACTCAGTCTTTGATTTGGGGAAGTGGGATTAGACAGAACTAGAAGATGTCTAAGTGGCAAATTTCAGCCCAATGAAAAGATCTTCCCCCTAAACCTATCCAAGAGTGGAATAGGATACCTTGGGGGTAGTAGGTTCCCATTAATGGTGGGTCTCAAGCAGAGGCTGGCCAACTGCTTGTAGGTATGTTGGAAAGGTGTGTGTATTGAAGTGGATAGCCTGTGGGATCCTTTGCAATTCCAAAATTCTGTTCTTCTGTGACCCAGTAGGAGTGTTTATGGGACATGTTTTGTAAGCCCAGAAGTACTTGGATCATTAATATCACGCAGGGTAGAGAGGAAGGGTGACTAAGTTTGCCACTGAATCATAAATTAAAAATATAACCACAAAAAACCACATATAACCATGCTTGGAAGCCCGAATTATTTAAAGAGTCCTGTAGTAATAGCTAATTAAAAAAATATATATATATATATATATATATATTAGCCTTATTTATCATTGTCCCCACGGAAGTTCTTCTGTACACATCATTCCCTTCTGAGTATGAATCCAAGGCAACAAAATCCAATGCCAAGATTAGCCCTATAACCCCACCCCACCCCCAGCCCATATCCGGGATCAATGAGGGAAAATTCCAGAGAAAGTATGCTTAACTTTTCCAAGCTCAATTGCTCAGTTCCAAAACCACCCCAGTAACAAGCTGCCATCCACCAAAGAAAGGATCACAGGGTCATAGATGGAGAGCTACAAGAGACCTCAGATGCCATCTAGCACAAATGTCTCATTTTAGAGATCACTCAATAAATATTTATTAAGTGCCTACTCTGTATCAGGCGCTGTGCTAAGTTCTGGGGATACAAAAAGAGGCAAAAGACCATCCTTGCCCCAGAGGACCTTACAATCTAAGGGGAGGGACAGCTAGGTGGCGCAGTGGATAGAGCACCGGCCCTGGAGTCAGGAGGACCTGAGTTCAAATCCAGCCTCAGGCACTTAATACTTACTGGCTGTGTGACCCTGGGCGAGTCACTTAACCCCAATTGCCTCACCAAAAAAAAAAAAATCTAAGGGGGAGATAAAGTACTGAGGTTGAGTAGGTAAGTGATTTGTCCAAGGTCCCAGAGGTAGTAAGTAAGTGTCAAACCCAGGTCTTCAGACCCCCAGTCCAACCATCTCTCCATTGAGCCACATAGTATGGGATACCGGAAAGAGAACCAGGCTAAGAGATGAAAGATATATATTCTAGACCCCACTCTGTCACAGACTCACTGAGTGACCTTAGATAAGTCACTGTGAATCACTCATCTAAAGCTGGAAGGGACCTCAAAAGCTATCCGGTAACCCTCAACCTAAACCCAACTCTTCTCACTTCACAAATGAGGAATTGGAGACTCCAGGGAGATTAACTAACTCAAGGTGTGGTTTAACCACATATCTGAGGGGGCAGCTAGATGGCGCAGTGGATAGAGCACCGGCCCTGGAGTCAGGAGGACCTGAGTTCAAATCCGGCCTCAGATACTTAACACTTACTAGCTGTGTGACCCTGGGCAAGTCACTTAACCCCAATTGTCTCACTAAAAAAAAAAAAATTAAACACATATCTGACTCCAGAGCCAACGCTCCAGTGCTGTTGTATCCCTGAGACTCAGTTTCCTCAACTGTAAAATAGAAATAATTGCCTCCCTACCTCCCAGGGTAATTGTGAAAAACCAATAGGGTAGGGAGCCAAGATGGCGGAGGAAAGGCAGTGAGCTCTCGAACTCACAACACGATAGCTCCAAAAAACATCCAAATAACGCCATAGGAAAATGCCCAGAGCAGCAAAACCCACAGAAGAATGTGCTGAAATCATCTTCTAACCAAGGACAACTTGGAAGGTCAGAAGGAGGGAGCTGCTGTGCTGAGACAGGAGTCGAGCCCAACCCCACTGTCACCCTGACACAGATCCACAGGAAGTCCTCACCAGAGAAGGAGACCCCCAGAGCCTCTGAATCAGCTGAAGCACCAGTGTCATCTGGAACTAAGCTCACAGTCTGGTGAGAAGGCTAAGCCCTGGGCAGGGGGGAGATTACAGGGGTCTATGCTGGTGCTGAGGCAGAACTCCTGGGAACCAGGAGGTAGGCTTGAGTAGCAGTGGCCCAGGTGGGGGAGGGGCACAGGCTCATCGGAGCTAACAACCACAACACACAAAGCTGCTTGATTAGCAAGTTGGTCTGGTGTCATCTATGGACCAGGGAACAGATCAGGTGAGTGAAGAACCTGATCCTCCTAAAATCATACCACCTGGGACTTCTTAAGCTTGGGATACTTCAACCTGGAAACAGTGTCCCACTTTAAGGAGCTAAAAGTCAAGTAAAAGAAAGGCAAGATGAGTAGTCAGAGAAAGGTGAGGACCATAGAAAGTTTCTTCAGTAACAAGGAAGATCAAGGTGAACCCTCAGAGGAAGATGTCAACATCAGGGCCCCTATATCTAAAGCTTTCAAGAAAAATATGAATTGATCTCAGGCCACAGAGGCACTTAAAAAAGACTTTGAAGATAAAGTTAGAGAGGTAGAGGAAAAAATGGAAAGAGAAATGAAGGTGATGCAGGAAAGACATGAGAAAAAATTCAACAGCTTGAAAAGTCAAATTGGCCAAATGAAAAAGGAGGTACAAAAGCTCTCTGATGAAAATAATTGCCTAAGAATTAGGATTGGGGGCAGCTAGATGGCGCAGTGGATAGAGCACCGGCCCTGGATTCAGGAGGACCTGAGTTCAAATCCGGCCTCAGACACTTAACACTAGCTGTGTGACCCTGGGCAAGTCACTTAACTCCAATTGCCTCACGAAGAAGAAGAAGAAGAAGAAGAAGAAGAAGAAGAAGAAGAAGAAGAAGAAGAAGAAGAAGAAGAAGAAGAATTAGGATTGAACAAATGGAAGCCAGTGACTTTATGAGAAACCAAGACACAATAAAACAAATACAAATGAATACAAAAATAGAGGGCAATGTGAAATATCTTCTGGGAAAAAAAACCGCTGACCTGGAAAATAGGTCCTAGGAGAGATAATTTGAAAATTATTGGTCTACCTGAAAACCATGATCAAGGAAAGAGTTTAGACATCATCTTCCAAGATATTCTCATGGAAAATTGTCCTGAAATTCTAGAAGAAAAAGCTAAAATAGAAATTGAAAGAATCCACTGATCACCTCCAGAAAGAGATCCCAAAAGGAAAACTCCTAGGAATATTATAGCCAAAGCTATATTCCAGAGCTCTCAGGTCAAGAAGAAAATATTACAAGCTGCCAAAAAGAAAGAATTCAAGTACTGTGGAGTCCCAGTCAGGATAACACAAGATCTAGCAGCTTCTACATTAAAGGATCAGAGGGCATGGAATATGATATTCCAGAGGGCAAAGGAAATGGGATTACAACCAAGAATCACCTACCCATCAAAACTCGACATAATATTTCAGCGGAAAAAAAAAAAAGGGACTTTAATGAAAAAGAAGACTTTCAGATATTTGTGATGAAAAGACCTGAACTGAATGGCAAATTTGACTTCCAAATACAAGACCCTAGAGAACCATAAAAAATTGGAGCTGGGGGACATGCCAGGGGCCATACAGTGGGCGACTGTCTTGTGTCTGAGGCTGGGTTTTGGCTGGGATTCCCCTGGGTCCAGGGGTGATACTTTGTCTACTGTGTCACCTAGCTGGGTGATGACATATTTAGAGTTAAATTGAGGGGTGAAGGGAATGCACTGGGGGAGAGGGAAGGCCAGAGGTGAAATCCTACATGAAAGAAACAGGAAAAGGCTTATGGAGTAGGGGAAGAGATGGGAGAGGAGCAGGGCAGTAAATGAATTTTACACTCATCAGAAAAGGCTCAAAGACTTTAAACTCATCAGAGCTGCCTCAAGGAGGGACTAACACACACACACACACACTCAACTGGGTGGAGTAATCTATTTATTCTGGGCAGTAAATGAGCCTAACACTCATCATAATTGGCTCAAAGACCTCAATCTCATTAGAATTGGCTCAAGGAGAGAATAATGAACACACACAACTGGGTGGAGTAATCTCTCTAACCCTGCAGGAAAAGAGGAGGAAAGGGGGATTAAGAGAGAGGGGCAAAAGAAGGAAGGGCAGAGTCGGGGAGGGGACAGACAGAAGCAAATCCCTTTTGAAGAGCGATAGGATGAAAGAAGATGGATAATAGAATAAATATCATGGGGAAGGGAATAGGATGGAAGGGAAACAATAGTAATCATGAAAAAGAGAAAAGGGGGAAAAATTGTACAAAAAAAATATTTATAGCAACTGTTGGTGGAGGCTAAGAATTGAGAACCAAGGGAATGTCCATCAATTGAAGAATGATGAAAAAAGCCATGTTATATGATTGTAGTGGAATGGTCTTGTGCTACAGGAAATGACACACAGGATGATCCCCGAAAAACCTGGAAAGACTAATGAACATAGATGTATAGTGAAGTGAGCAGAGCTGGGAGGACATTGTGCATAGTGACAGCAGTATTGTTCAATGAGCAATTGTGAATGACTTAACTACTCTCAGCAATGCAATGTTCCAAGACAATCCCAAGGAACTAATGAGGAAGCTTACTATGCACCCCTATAGAAAGAACTGATAAAAAGAACACTTGTGGATTGTACGTATATAACCTGGTTGTGATCTTGTGGAGTGGGGAGGAAAGGGAAGGAGGGAGAAAAATATGGAACTCTAAATCTTATGAAAATGAATGTTGAAAACTACCCTCACATAACTGGAAAAAATAAAATAAATGTTTGTTGCTAAAAACAAAAACAAAAAAATCAATAAGGTAATGTTTATGATACATTATTATGAATTTATCCAACCCCTTATTGAATTGTTCATATTCTCAATCAGTACCATGGGACTGACTATATTTGGTGCTAAGTGCAAGGGTGAAAAGAAAAGCAAAAGTTATATAGCCATCCCCCAAATTTTATGAAATCACATCAAATCCATTGTTTAGGTTAGAGAATTATCTAAATTGCTTGATGCAATGTTTTTGGAATTAAGTCCTTCTCTGGTACTTGGAAACCAGAAAGACCCCAGTCCCCACCATCCTTGTTCCTTGTTCTCTCTGGATTTTTCCACAACATAAAAAGAGGCCACAAAAGCACCCTCATCTGGGCAATGCTCACTGAAGAGGTTAATGAATGCAGACCCAATGGGCCCCGGAGAAATTAGGTCAGGTCTAACAAGACAAAGGATCTGGGCAAAAACCAGGTCCTCACTGGAAATGAGTTCTCCCTGTTCCGGCCCCAACAGTCACTGCCACCAGCTGAGAAATTCACTCGGCTCATCTGCAAGGCTGTGGATGTTCTGTGATAAACAGGGAGGGAATGAGATGGACAGGTGGCTGAGACATTCTGTGCTGAGACATTCTGAGCTCAGCCCTGTGATGACACCTGATTTCAGTTCTCTTCCATCAGGGAGAAAACCACTTTGTTTTTAGCTTCATTTCTGTTTCTACTCTCTTCAGAACTAAAGAGGGAAGAGGTTTCTGAAGGAGATGGCATCTATTCACAAAGCTGCAGTTCAGGGACTGGGGGCACCAGATCAGGCCCTGAGAAGGGAGGCTTGAGCCAGTTTTTCCCTAGCTCAATCACTTAGCAACAATGATATTGCCCTGCCAGTACTTTAGACCAAATGAACCAAATTCCACCTCAATAATGGACTCGGTTGCTCAAAGAGGAGAGGAAATCCTCAAGAATGAATTTCCAACAAAACAAAGACAAACGATTTTGTTGAGGAAAAAAAAATGGTGTCGCCACCTAAAAGCATCAATGTGGCTGTACAGGGAGCTCACCCGATCAAGCAAGAACAATCAAAGACTGAGGTTCTTCCTCCCAGAAAGCAGGGTAGGCAAGGAGGATTTTTCAATGAGCTACATGGAGGGCAGGATGTTGGCTTTTTCTGCCATTGAAAAGTGATTGCTATCTAGACCAAAAGGGTCTTTAAAAAGACAAAGCCATAAGATGGAAGCAAAGGCAGGTAACTGAGCAAGAAAACAAAATGGCAGAATCCTGGGTACACTAAGTTCAGAATGAATTCCAAGAATAACCAAAAGATGTTGGGTTTTGGTTTTTTTTGGTTTTTTGGTGGGGGAGGAGGGGTCATTTAATCTATGTTTTGGGTAAGAAGAAAGCCAAGGAGTGGGTTTCTCTTCTACATAGAGTATATAGATGCTCTTCTACAGGAAGTAAATGGGAAAATTACAAAGGAAGTAAAGCAGAAATATTCAACTTTTAATCTATTTTACTTTTCTCTACTAAAGGCAAAGATATACCAGATTTGGAGTCTGAGGAGTGGGTAGGGGCAGAGTTCTGAAAAGGAGGTTAAAACCTCCCATAAGCAGCATAGCCTTGAGTGAGCCATTTCTTCTTTAGAAGCCTCCCTGTCCTCATCTATAAAAAATGAGATGCACAATCTGACTTCTTAGTTCCCTTCTAGCTCTATCTCTACAACTCATGAGATCTCCAGATGGGGAAGGAAAGAGGCATTAACGGGGAACTGAAACTCAAGGTTGGGGACAGCTGGATGGTGCAGTGGATAGAGCACCAGCCCTGGAGTCAAAAGGACTTAAGTTGAAATCTGGTCTCTGACACTAGACACTAGCTATGTGACCCTGGGCAAGTCACTTAACCCTGAATCCCTTTCCAAAAAACCCCAAGGTGAAGGAAGAGATTTTAAGAGAGTATGTAGCTAACCTCAATGAGTTCAAGTCAATAGGCCTGGATAAAAAATTCTAATAGCTGGAGTTTATGTTGAACATTTGCAAAGTGATTTTCATCCATTATCTCATTTAATTCCCCTCATAATTGTGTGAAGTATGTGTTGTCATTATCTTTATTTTACAGATGAGGGAACTGAGGCTCAGAGGTGACTTGCTGATGGTTAGGCAGGCAATAAGGGTCTAAAACAGAATTCAAACTTGTCTTCTATACTCCACATCTAATATTCTACCACCTCTACCTCATTCTACCTCCTGCCTCTATCACTTATATCCATGATACTGAAAGGACTTGTGAACCTAACTGTGGAACCAAGGTATATACTTTGTGAAAAATTATGGAGAACAGGAAAAGGTGTCACATGACAGACAACAGGAAGTGTTATCCTGAATTTCCAAAGACAGGAGGAATCTAGATTCTTTCTCCTGTAAGGGGGTGAGCCTTACTTTGATTACTAGCAAACTTCTATAATGTCTCCTTAAAGGGGTGGTATAAGTTTATCGATGAGCCCTTAGAAGGGACTTTGGAGGAAGGAGATCATCAAAGAAGAGCCAATACAGGTTCATTGAGACAGGTCATACGACCATAGATCTAGAGCTGAAAGGGACGTCAGAGGCCATCCCACAACCCTTTCATTTGACACATGAAGAAACCAAGACCCAGGGAGGCTCAGTGACTTGGCTAAGGTCACACAAGTAGTATTTGAAGCTAGACCATTTGACTACAGACCTAGCACTTTTGCCACCATCAGTATTTTCCTTAAGTTCAGAGCTGACCAAATGGCTCTTTGACTCAATAAACTCTTACAGTTTCCTATCATCCCCAGGATAAAGTATGAACTTCACCATTTAATTGTTAAAGCACTTCACACCCTGCTCCAGCATATCCTTCCAGCCTCACTGGACATCACTCCTCCTTTCAAACTCCACAGGGCAGCCAAACTGGCCTCCTCTCTCTTTCTCAAACTCCACCTCCTGCCTCCATGCCTTTTGTATTATCTGGTGCCCAACATCTGAATGGATGTCCTCCTTACCCCTGCCTCATATAGTCCTTCTCTTTCTGTAAGAATCCAGCTCAAAAAAAAAAAAAAAGAATCCAACTCCAGTACCAGTAAAGCATACTGCTTCTCTCCACCTGCCAGTGCCCTTCCCTCCCAGCCTACCTTGTACTAACCTCACAACTGTTTCCATTCATTTATACAATTTTTGTATTTATTCATTTTATAGGCATGTCATATACTTACAGATGTATCTATAGGCCCCATTGGAATGGAGGTCTCTTCCTTGAGAATAGGGCCTGTTTCATTCTTTGTACCTATGTACCAAGTGCCTGGCATGGTGGGCATTGAATAGTTGTTGACTGATTTTTGGAAAGAATTTCTAGGCAGATAGATCAGGAAAATGCCATAGACACAGCTTCCCTCCAGACAGCCTTGTGGTGAAGATGGGGAGGGATGAACTAGATGCAACTGAATCAGGTGGTTTGGAAGCAGAGTGCAGGACAGAACTCAAATCATAGTGACTGCTGGATTGATGGCAGGCTAAAGGGAGATTGCAAGGACAGTGCCCCAGGATTCTTCCTTGGCTCTGTCCTGGAATCTTTTCCCCAATCTGATGAGTAACTAATGAAGGACCCCTTGTATAGCTTATCAAACCACTGGATGAATAGAAGTAGAATGAGATCTCTGAACACCTTAGATGTAAGGATCAGGATTCAGAAAGACCTCACCAGGCTGGAATGATGGGTCAAGTCTGAGCAAATGCAATTCTACGGGACAAACTCAAAGTCTTCACTTGGATTCAGTATATAAACCTCCTAAGCTCAGGATGAACAAGACATAGCTACAGGATAGTTTGTGAGGAAAAAGACCTCAGGGAGCCCTGGCCAAAGAAGATCCCAGTTATTCTGGGATATCAAGGCAAGGCAACTGACTGTACATCCCTGTCCCACCCTGCCCTCCCTGGTCAGATCACATCCGAGTGCTGTGGCTCTGGGGACCACATTCCAGAAGCATTATGATACGGCAGGGAGGACCATGTCATAGCCGGATTGGGTGAAGATATGACTGGGGGGTGTTTAACCTAAAGTGGGCATGGGGGAGGTGTGCAGAGGAGCAGCAGCGAGGCATGCCAGCTTTCTCCAAGTGTCAGAAGCAGTGGGTAGGATCTACAGAGGGGAAGGTTTCATCCTGATGCATGGAAAAACTTCCTAACAGTGACATGTCCAGATTGCTTGGGATTAAGGTCCCCTTTCCTAGAGAGCACTGAGTAGGGGCTACAGGACCATTTGCTGGACATCTCCCGTGGGAATTCATGCTCCATCTGAGTGAGGTCTCCTGACAGCAGGAGATAATAAGATTCGGAGGACCCCTCAGACTCCGAGTTCCACTGAAAATTGAAGCCTGAATGTCTAATTAATCCAGCTTCCAGGATCCAGTCTGCCAGAATTTGGCATCATCTGAAGTGGTATCTCTGACCCAGAGGCTTATATACCTTCAGTCCCTCCTCCACCCAGGTACAAGATGAGAAGAAATTCAAAAGAGGGATACAGTGGGGAGAAGCAAGAAATGCGAAAGAAGGATTTGTATGGACTGCAGAGCAGGGTGTGCTGGGGACTTATTAGCCACATGTCAGGGCTGCCCAAACTTTGGGTAATATAATGCAACTGCACTTGTATTCAAAATACCAACTTCTTCAGTTCAAGCTGAAAGAGGCACCCCTGCATAGGAGACCCCAAATAAAGTCTGAACTATTTGGACACTGGTGAGTGGGACAGACTGCAATGCTTTTTTTTTTCCTGTTTAGAATTTTATTTTCCAAATTACATGTAAAAAACAAACTTTGGCATGAATTTTTTAAAACTTTGTGTTTCAACTTCTCTTCCTGCCTCCCTTACCACCCCCTACCCCCAAGAACTCAAGCAGTTCAATATAAGTTATACATGAGTAGACTGCAATGCTTTTTGCCTGCCCATAAATGTGAGAGAAATGTATGGGAGAGTCAATTCCATTGGGATTTGTGGGAATCTAAGAAAAGGGGACCCCCTCAAAAAAAGTCCCATCAGGCCTGTCTATAGAGCACTGACCCTGGATTCAGGAGGACCTGCGTTCAAATCCGGCCTCAGACACTTAACAATTACTAGCTGTGTGACCCTAGGCAAGTCACTTGACCCCAATTGCCTCACCAAAAAAAAAAGAAAAGGGGACCCAACTAGACCAAGTGATATCACTGCCTTTTGGTTTAAGCAAAGTTAGAAGGGACCTGGGAGAACCCCTTTGGGGGCAGGTAAAAGAGCATTAGATTTGAGTCAGAGGAACAGCTAGATGGCACAGTGGATAAAGCACTGGCCCTGGATTCAGGAGGACCTGAGTTCAAATTTGGCCTCAGACACTTGTCACTTACTAGCTGTGTGACCCTGGGCAAGTCACTTAATCCTCATTGCCCTGCCCCTCAATGAGAGGGGGCTAGAGAGAGAGAGAGAAGATTTGAATCAGAGTTCCTACTCAAATGACCCTGGGCAAGTCACTTAACCCTCATTGCCCTGCCCCTCAATGGGGGAGGGGGGTCGGGGAGAGAGAGAAGATTTGAGTCAGAGTTCCTACTCAAATGACCTTGGACAAGTCACTTTTCCAGGCTTCACTTTTCAGCTGTAAAATGAATGGGTTGGACCTCTGAGGTTCCTTCCAGTTCTGGATATATGAGAGAAGAAGGGGGAGGGAATAAATATCTATATAGCACCTACTATGTGCCAGGCACTTTTACAAATATTATCTCAGTTGATCCTCACAACCCTATAAGGCATGTATTAATATTATTCCCATTTTACAATTAAGGAAACTGAGGCAAACGGGGCTTAAGTGACTTGCTCAGGGTCACACTGTTAGAATGTAACTGAGGCTGGATTTGAATTCAACACTTCCTGAAGCCAGGCCCAGCACTGTCCATTGTGCTACCAGCTGCCTCCCATTGAAGCATCCTTTCATTTAACAGCTGGAGAAACAGAGACCTAAGGATCTTACCCCTGGTTACACAAGGAACAAGAGACTGAACCAGAATTAGCATAGCAAGGATGCTTCCTGCATCCAGGACTGCAGCTTGCAAGCATGCAGATGTGGCTATTTCTGCCTCCCATGGCCACCATCTCACAACCCAGATAAAGCAACCCCTGTGGCACCTTCTTTTATCTAAGGGGGACAGAAACAGAGGCTGAAGAAAACCCATTGCACGTCTGATTGCATTTGTCACCTCTCCGGCAACTTCTGTGTATTTACAGGCCAGGAGGTGGGGGAGGAGGGGATTGTGTGGAGACACAAGGACATGACAAACACTCTCATTCATCGAGCCTGCCCCATACACAGTGCCCCATTCTGTAGAACACACTGAACACAGAACTTCAAATTATTCACATTTTAAATTTAGCTTTCAGTCTCCTATTAGTCATTTCTGTCCTGGAGCTCAACCCCCAAGCCCCAACTCTTTGGGGCTCACCCAGATTATTCACTCATTTATTCACTTGATAAGCATTCACTGAGAGCCACTCAGGGACAGGAGAGGAAACCCAAGCTGTGCCAAGGGAGAGGGGAGAGTGACAAGGCTTCCCCTTTTCTCCTGCCCAGCCCTGCCTCCCACAGTGGATCAGGAAGTTGTGCATCCAGGGAATAAGACATACATCCATTGGGCAACACAGAACCAAGCCCAGAGTGCCCTATCACGGACAAGAACCAGAGATGCCAAGAACTGCAAAGTTGGTCAGGGGAAGACTTCTTTCTTAATCTGGCTCCAGAAATGTGATCATCTTGATCAGTCTTTTAATGTAATTGGCTTCCTTTGTAATATTAGTGTTTTATTTAATGCGTTTAGAACCATGATTCTGAGAAGGTGTCTGAAGACTTCACCAAAGGGATCCATGGCACATAGGCATCCGGCCTTGGGAGAGCCTCACTGCTCAGCAATAGTCCAGGAAAGAGCCCAGTCCCTATGCCCAGCTGGTAGGGAATAAGGCCAGCAGTGGATATGTGCAGAGAGGGATGGAGGGAGAGAGAGAAGGAAGGAAAGAAGAAGAAAGAAGGGAAGGGGAAAGGGAGGCAGAGAAGGAAGGAAGGAGAGAAGAAGAGAGGCAAAAAGGCAATAGAATGAAAAAGGTCATGTTTTGTTTCTAGAAATTAATAATAATAATAGTCTGGTATATCCATAGCCCTGGAAGGCTTGCCAGGCATATAAACCTAGTGGTAACCTTGCTAGGTGGTGGCATTGCTATCTACTTTTTTGAAGGAAACTGAGGCTGAGAGGCTGGAGTTGATGGAGAGCCTTGGAAAGATGGCTGGTTTGGAGTCAGACCCTGAGGCTCCAAACCCAACTTTCATTTGCTGTCTGTGTGACCTTGGGCAAGTCACCTCTCTGGGCCTCAGATCTCTCACCTACAAAATTAGTTTGGTGAACCCAGTGACTTCAGAGGTCCCTTCCAGGTCTTAACTGATGATTTCATGACCAGGTTCAAATCTTAGCTCTTGTCTCCTGCAACTGCAAACTCCTATGAGTCTCAGTTTCCCCCTGCATAAAATGTTCTAAAAGGTTCACAATCCTAGGTAAAGTGACTTGATAAAGGTCACAGAATTAGTGGTAGGCATTGAAATGAGGTCTTCTAACTATGAATTTTCTCTTTTTTTTTTGGTGAGGCAATTGGAGTTAAGTGACTTGCCCAGGGTCACACAGCTAGTAAGTGTGTAAAGTGTCTGAGGTCGGATTTGAACTCAGGTCCTCCTGAATCCAGAGCCAGTGCTCTATCCACCGCACCACTTAGCTGCCCCTCTAAGTATGAATTTTCACAATACCATACTGTCTCTCCAGGAAGATAGACCACCAATCCTCTTCAGCTCTTGTTTCCACTCAACTACCATTCTCTCCCCCTCTAGTTCTGGGAGCCACCCTTGGTAACTCCTCTTAAATTTCAACATTAATTCCTCCCTATCAACCAACAAGCACTTAACAAACACCTACTATGTGCCAGGCACTATGTTTGGCACTAGGGATGCACAAATGCCAAACTGTTCTTGCTCTGAAGAAGCTTACAGTCTACAGGGCACTCTGAGTAGGTGGCTTCCTATTCAGAAGTCGGTGAGAGTGGATTTTCCCTATCTCTGCTCCCTGAATTTCTCACCATGCCCATTCCAGTTGTACCTCCCTCCCTTATTAACCCCCAGCCCTTCAAACTCACTTCTCCAGTAAAGTGCTGCTGTTCAGGAAAGCTGCTCCTTCCCTTCCAGGGGAGAAGAAGTGCTGAAGGACACACTAGAGAAAGGGGAGATCAGTCAAAGTGTGTTCCCTATTAAGAGGCTCTGTTTTGAGGGGCCGGGCTGCGCTGGGCAGGGCTGGGCTGCATCAGATAATAGGTCCCTAGGGATAGCCTATTGCTTCCTGACTGCTTGGCACAGAAGCAGTGGGGGCAGGTAGCCAGGGGTAACTCCACAGCTGCTGCTCCTGGGGAAGGAACCAGCGCAGCTCTAGTCTTGATGCTAGCCAGGAAAGGGGAGGGGACTGGACCCCAAGCCTCCTTGAAGTGAGCCTCTTCAGGCTGACCTAGGAAAGACTAGAAAGTGCTTGGGATGCCCCCATGCATCCAAAGAGACTTTGGCAAGGGGAGAGCCTGAACAGACCGCCATGTAGCACATGTGAACCTGTGACTTTCTAGGTAATTGAATTCTCTGGCCAACCAAGAAGATATCTTCCCTACCCTGACAAAAGCCAACCAAAAAACCAAAACTAAACAAAAAACAAATGCACAACCACCACCAAAATAACAAATAAAAAATTATTGGTATTAAAAAAAATAGTTGAAAGAGCAGGCTTCTGTTACAAGTTGATAAGAACAGGATAGAGAACAGAATTAGTCTCTGGCTAATGATCAAGATTCTTACAGGGCCTCCAGGGCATGACTCTGAACAGCAGCACTCAATGTACAGGTCCGGGAAAGGGATGGAGCCAGTGGAGGAAGCTCAGCAGAATTTGGACTTGACCCAGAACTTGCTGTGGTAATTGGTTTTATTCATAGAATCCAAGGTCAGGGCTGGAAGGGACCTTGAGAGATCAGGTAACCCAATCAATCAATCAGGAGCATTTATTAAGCTCCAATAGGCACTGTGCTCCATGTTGGGGATGGGAAAACCAAAAGGAAAAACCATTCCTGCCTTCAAGGAACTTACATTCTATTAGAGGGAGACAACAAGTGTGTGTATGAGTATATGTGAACAAAATAAATATAAAGTAGTTGAGGGAAGAAGGACACAAGCAAATCAGAGGGAAACTAAAACTCAGGGGAGGGGAGCCATTTTCCCCAAGGTCAAAGATAGCCCTGGGGCACAGTGGATGGAGCACTGGCCCTGGAGTCAGGAGTACCTGAGTTCAAATCCAGCCTCAGACACTTAACACTTACTAGCTGTGTGACCCTGGGCAAGTCACTTAACCCCAATTGTCTCACTTAAAAAAAAAAAAAGCTAGTTAGCCCTACCTCCTCCAATCATGGCTCTGGATTCCATAAGTTCTTAGGCCTAGAACTGGGAGGGGCCTCATGTCCAACTCCCTCATGTTATAGATGAGAAGAGACTTGGGCCCTAAGGTACACACCAGTGATAAGATTTGAATCCAGATTCCGCAAATCCAAATCCATTGCTCTGACCATTGTACCCCATGGTTATCTCATGCTTCTTTCACTTTAACCCTGACACGGCCTTTTTTTTCTCTTACCACCTCCTTCTGGAAGCTGTGCTAAGAGGACCCCAGGAATTAGTTCTAAGAAGTCAGCTACAGAATGTGGATCCTGAGCCTTGTGTAAGTATTTTGTCTGTACCCCTAGTCTCCTCTGTTGGTACCTCAGCCTTGGTACTTCAGGAGTCTGACCTGATACAGTGTCTAGAGCCATAAGTATCCTTGGCTCCCCTTGGCCGCTCCTGCCATCATCAAGTTTAAACCCAACCTAAGTCCCAGAGGCCCCAGATTTAGGCTTAAACTTACATTTGTGAACATATACCTCCCCCTCTCCCTAGCTAGAGAACTATTTGTGAAGTACTTAGCACAGTGCTCGGTACCTAGTAAGCACTTTAAGAAAAGCTTCTCTTCCCTCTTCTTCCCATCTTTTACAATAAAGAATTTTAAAAGAGTCTTTTTAACAAAGAAAACCAAAACAGTTTAGCAAAATTGACCAAGACATCAAAAGAGTCTGACATAAGCAGTATCACACCCCTGTGGTACCCCCACCTCTTCAAGGAAGGCAGAAGGCAGATGCAATAAACTTTCTTAAAGATGGTAGCAAAGCTTTTTCAAAGGCAGATGAACAATGATTTTTTAAAAAAGGCCCACAAAGCTGAGGTTACCCTGTTGTGTCAGGCTTTGGGTCAAATGTGAACTCCATAACTGACAACTCATGTGACCTTGGGAAGACCCTTCCCATCTCTGGCAGTACCTACTGGAAGCCATGTCATACCAAGGATATCTATCCAAGGTCAAAAGAGGATTCCCTACATACATACATGCATGCATGTGTGCTTATGTGTATGTATGTATGTGTGTGTATGCATGTATGTATATATACATAAAATTTTCTGAGTATAGACTTTCTGATAAGGGAGGACCAGGAAGAGATAACAGGGAACTGATGCCAAGAAGTCCCAAGATCATAGAAGGTAGAGCCATATGGGGCTTTGGGGATGATTTAGTTCAGGCCTTTCATTAAACAGATGAGGCAACTGAGGCCCAGAGAGGCTAAAGAACTTGGGCAGGGTCACATGGATAGTAAGTGGTAGGCTAGGATTTGAATCCAGATCCCCTGATTCGAAAACCCAGTGTTCTCTGTACAACATCACAGACACAGCAGGATCACCCACAATCAAGAACAGAATGGAAGAGTCATCACACCTGGTAGGTTGGATCTCTTGGCCACGACTGTTGCCTGTGAGCTCTTCTTATGCCTGGGCACTGCCTCTACCTCCCCGTCACTTTTCCCTTTGTTTGCTCCTTCCCCTCCTGGCCCAGTCTTCTCTACCTGTACTGCTGATGAACCCAGGACTTGGGCCAGCCATTCATTCAAAAGATAAGGAAGATGAAGTAACTTGTCCAAAATCAACAAAGTTCATGGAAGACCTGGGATTAATTCTTCTTTCTCTGAACTGTAGCAAATTAAGACCCTCCTGCCCCAGGGCTCACAGTGCCTTGATTGGTGAGTATCTGAGTGCAAACTCGCATTCCCCCTCCCACCTCCAATCTGGCCAGCCCCAACATGCCTCACCTTCCACTTGGGTTCAATTGCCATTTACTTTGTGGGCATGAATACATTATATTAGTATGGCTCCTCCCCTAATGCTTGCCACTTCTTGCTCTGAGATTCCTAACAAAGTACTATGAAAAAGTCACCAAACTGGGCAGACCCTTTGGCCTGTCCTCACTTACCTCTCCAGGGTCTACTTTTGTTTGTTTGTTTTTTAGTGAGGCAATTGGGGTTAAGTGACTTGCCCAGGGTCATACAGCTAGTAAGAGTTAAGTGTCTGAGGCCGGATTTGAACTCAGGTCCTCCTGACTCCAGGGCCGGTGCTCTATCCACTGCACCACCTAGCTGCCCCCCAGGGTCTACTTTTGGAAGACCTTAGTGTGGTTCTAAGCTACCCCTACAAGAATACAATCTCCTGGGGCAGCTAGGTGGCACAGTGGATAAAGCACCAGCCCTGGATTCAGGAGGAACTGAGTTCAAATCCAGCCTCAGACACTTGACACTTACTAGCTGTGTGACCCTTGGCAAGTCACTTAACCCCCATTGCCCCCCCCCCCAAAAAAGAACACAATCTCCTTCTGGAAGGACCTATCTGGCTCATATGTGTAGCCTTGTCCTGGACACAGATAAGGACTTAATGATGACTGCTTTTTCATTCTTTACAAGAATAGCCAGGAGGCCTTGAAGGAGTTAATAAGATATATCCTGGATCAATGATTTCACTTGATACAGGTAACTCCCAGATGAGGAAATCCCTTTGACCAATGCAATTTGGCCCTTTCAAAGATTTATTGAGTTGCCCAGGGCACTTAGAGGTTAAGTGACTACTAGTTCAGAGTAACACAGGCAGTATCCTGTCTAAGACAAGACTGGAACACAGATCTTCCTAGCTCAGAGAGCAAACTCTCTAACCACTACACTGTGCTGCCTGTCAGAGTTGACGTGCTTTTGGGGATGACTTGTTTTATGTCTTTGTTAAGAGATAGGGAAAGGGTTTATTTTGAAATGAATATGGTGGAGCCAAGATGGCAGAGAGGAAGCAGCAAGCTGCCTGAGCTCTCCTTCTGTTCCCTCAAAAAGAACATTAAATCAAGCCTCTGGACGAATTCTGAAACTATAGAACCTGAAAAAAGACAGGGAGACAAAGTCTTCCAACCAGAGATAATTTAGAAAACTTCAGGAAAAGGTCAGTCTGACTCGGGCAAAAGGGAGGCCCAGCACAGGGCAGCAGCCCAGTGCCGAGGGGGTTGGGGCAAGTCAGCAGGAGCTGCCGGCCACAGCCGAGCAACTGAGGCCCCTGGAACCTGGCTCAAAAATCTGGTGGCCAAGAAGGACAGTGGAAAAACCAACCTGCACCAGCCGGGAGGGCCACGAACAGGTCAGGCAGGATCGCACGCCGGGATCGGGCACCTGGCTGAGCGCACACAGACAGGAAGTGCAGGGGGCGAACTGCACACCCTATAAAGGCCTCAGAGTAAAAAGCCGGTCATAGAGCACCTATACCCCTGCACAAGAACCCCAAAACAGGGACCCTGGTGCCCCCAGAGCAGACCTCAACTCAACTTAAAAAATAAATAAATAAGCTGCAATAATGAGTAAGAAGCAAAAAAGAGCCCTCTCCATTGAGAGCTTCTGTATCAATAGGGAAGAAGCCAACGCAAACTCAGATGAGGACAATGCCCTCAAATTGCCTACATGTGAAGCCTCATGGGGGAAGGTGAATTGGTCTCAAGAACAAAAAGCCTTCCTGGAAGAGCTCAAAAAGGATATTAAAAATCATCTGAGAGAGGTAGAAGAAAAAATGGGGAGAGAAATGAAAGCAAAACAAGAAAACTATGAAAAAAGAATCAGCAGCTTGGAAAAGGAAGCCCAAAGATTGACTGCAGAAAACAATTCCTTAAAAAATTCATCTGGCCAAATGGAAAAAAAGGTGCATAATCTCATTGAAGAAAACACTCCCTTAAAAAATTCACTTGACCAAATGGAAAAAAAGGTGCATAATCTCATTGAAGAAAACAATGCCTTAAAAATTAAAATGGGACAGTTGGAAGATAAGGAATCCATGAGACACCAGGAATCAGTCAAGCAGAATCAAAAGAATGAAAAAATAGAAGAAAATGTGAAATACCTCATTGGAAAGACAACTGATCTGGAAAACAGATTGAGGAGAGACAATTTGAGAATCATTGGACTGCCTGAAAGCCATGACCAGAAAAAGAATCTAGACACCATATTCCAGGAAATTATTAAGGAGAACTGCCCTGATATCATAGAATCAGAGGATAAAATCATCATTGAAAGAATCCACCGATCACCTCCTGAAAGAGACCCCAAAAGGAAAACTCCAAGGAATATTGTAGCCAAATTCCAGAATTATCAGGTGAAGGAGAAAATACTCCAAGCAGCCAGAAAGAAGCAATTTAAATATTATGGAGCCACAGTCAGGATTGCTCAGGACCTGGTAGCTTCAACATTAACGGACTGCAAAGCTTGGAATATGATAGTCCAGAAGGCAAAGGAGCTTGGATTGCAGCCAAGAATCTATTACCCAGCAAAAATGTGCATTTTCTTTCAGAGGAAAAGATGGACATTTAATGACATTGGGGACTTTCAATCTTTCCTGGTGAAAAGACCAGAACTGAGTAGAAAATTCAATCTCAACATACAAGACTCAAGAGAAGTTTAAAAAGGTAAACAGAGGGGGGGAAAAAGAAAGGTTACCCTATTAGGTTAAACTGTTTATATCCCTACATGGGAAGATAATACTCATAACTCTTAAGAACTGTAAATGTATTTGGGCAGAGAGGACTTTACACAGAGGGTATAAATATAAATTGTCTTTGATGTGATGATACAAAAAAAAATTAAGGGGTTAAAAAGGGAGTCTATGGGGAGGAGAGGAAAGGGGAGGTGGAAGGGGATGAATTATATCATATGAAGAGGTAAAAAAAAACCCTATTACAATAGAGGGAAAGAAAGGAGGGGTGAACAATGTTTCAATCCTATTCTCATTAGATTTGATTCAAAGAGGGAATAACATATACGTTCATTGGGATAAAGAAACTTAACTCATTCTTTAGGGAAGCAAAAGGGGAAGGGAAAGGGGGGGACTGATAGAAGGGAGGACAAAAGCAAGGGAGAAAAGGGTAAAGAAAAGAGAGGGGGTGATAAAAAGGGAGGACAGATTGGGGGAGGCAGGGGTAAGAAGTAAAACGTTGGTGAGGAGGAATAGATGAAAGAAGGGGGGAAAAGTACAAAGGGGGTAAATAGAATGGAGGGGAATAGACAGTCAGTAATAATAACTGTGAATGTGAATGGGATGAACTCTGCTATAAAACGGAAGCAAATTGCAGAGTGGATTAAAAACCAGAATCCTACAATATGCTGTTTACAAGAAACACATTTGAAGCAGAGAGATACACACAGAGTAAAGATAAAAGGCTGGAGCAGAATATATTATGCTTCAGCTAAAGTAAAAAAAGCAGGAGTAGCAATCCTTATCTCAGACAAAGTGCAGGCAAAAATAGATCTCATTAAAAGAGATAAGGAAGGAAATTACATCTTGCTTAAAGGTACTATAGATAATGAAGTAATATCAATATTGAATATGTATGCGCCAAGTGGTATAGCATCCAAGTTCTTAGAGGAGAAGTTAAATGAGTTACAAGAGGAATTAGACAGTAATACTATACTAGTGGGGGATCTGAATCTCCCCCTCTCAGAATTAGATAAATCTAGCCGAAAAACAAATAAGAAAGAAGTGAAAGAGGTGAATAGATTACTAGAAAAGTTAGACATGATAGATGTCTGGAGAAAATTGAATGGGGATAGAAAGGAATATACCTTTTTCGCAGCAGTACATGGCACATTTTTAAAAACTGACCATGTATTAGAGCACAAAAACATCATAGTTAAATGTAGAAAGGCAGAAATAGTAAATGCATGCTTTTCAGATCATGATGCAATAAAAATTACATGTAAGAAAGAGCCAGGGAAAAGTAGAATGAAAATCAATTGGAAACTAAATAATTTCATTCTAAAGAATGAATGGGCCAAACAACAAATCATAGACAATCAATAACTATATCCAAGAGAATGACAATAATGAGACAACATACCAAAATCTATGGGATGCAGCCAAAGCAGTGCTTAGGGGAAAATTTATAGCTCTAAATGCTTACATGAATAAAAAAGAGAAAGAGGAGATTAATGAATTGGGCATGCAACTTAAAAAGCTAGAAAAAGAACAAATTAGAAATCCCCAATTAGATACTAAATTAGAGATCCTGAAAATCAAAGGAGAAATTAATAAGGTTGAAAGCAAAAAAACCTATAGAATTAATCAATAAAACTAAGAGCTGGTTTTATGAAAAAACCAATAAAATAGATAAAATATTGGTTAATTTTATTAAAAAAAAAGAAAGAAGAAAATCAAATTACCAGTATCAAAAATGAAAAAGGGGATGTTACCACCAATGAAGTGGAAATTAAATCAATAATTAGGAATTATTTTGCCCAACTGTATGCCAATAAATTTGACACTCTAAATGAAATGGATGAATATTTACAAAAATACAAACTGCCCAAGTTAACTGAAGAAGAAATAAAATCCTTAAATAAACCCATATTAGAAAAATAAATTGAACAAGCCATTAATGAACTCCCTAAGAAAAAATCCCCAGGGCCAGATGGGTTTATGGGTGAATTTTACCAAACATTTAAATAACAATTAATTCCAATATTATACAAATTATTTGGAAAAATAGATGAAGAAGGAGTTGTACCAAATTCGTTTTATGACACAAATATGGTGGTGATACCAAAACCAGGCAAAGCAAAAACAGAGAAAGAAAATTATAGACCAATTTCCCTAATGAATATTGATGCAAAAATCTTCAATAAGATATTAGCAAGGAGATTACAGCAAGTGATCACCAGGATAATACACTATGACCAGGTGGGATTTATACCAGGAATGCAGGGCTGGTTCAACATTAGGAAAACTATTAACATAATTAACCATATCAATAAGAAAACCAACCAAAATCATATGATTATCTCAATAGATGCAGAGAAAGCTTTTGACAAAATACAACACCCATTCCTAATAAAAACACTGGAGAGTTTAGGAATAGGGGGAGCTTTCCTTAAAATAATAAACAGTATCTACCTAAAGCCATCAGCAAGTATTATATGCAATGGAGACAAATTAGAGGCTTTCCCAATAAGATCAGGGGTGAAACAGGGATGTCCATTATCACCCCTATTATTTAATATTGTACTAGAAATGTTAGCTTTAGCAATCAGAGAAGAGAAAGGAATTAAAGGAATTAGAATAGGCAAGGAGGAAACAAAACTATCACTCTTTTCAGATGATATGATGGTATACTTAAGGAATCCTAGAGAATCAACTCAAAAATTACTTGAAACAATTAACAACTTTAGCAAAGTAGCAGGATATAAAATAAATCCACATAAATCATCAGCATTTCTATACATGACTAACAAAGTCCAGCAGCAAGAGATAGAAAGAGAAATTCCATTTAAAGTAACAGTAGATAATATAAAATACTTGGGAGTCTACTTGCCAAGACAAACCCCTCTGGAAGGGGAGAGGGAAGGGAGAGAAAGATAAAATTTGGAACTCAAAACTTTAAAAATGTTTATTAGAAAAACCATAACTGAATGGGATCCCAATAAGAGTTCTAGTTTCCATGTTCTTGGAGGGCTCCTGGCACATAAGTTTCCCAGGTGCTCCAAAAGGACTAATAGCTTCGTGCCTCTTCAAGTACCATGAGGCATGCATGAGCAATTTTCCCTTTTAAATTTCATTTTACTTATTCCAACCCATTGAAAGCTGTTGAATCTGAACTCTGTCATCAAATATGTTTGCTGTCCCTCCCAGTTTTGGATCATCTTCAAATTTGAAAAGTCTATCATAGTGTATACACTTTGATCCAGCAATAACAATATTAGGTCTGTATCCCAAAGAGATCATAAAAAATGGAAGAGGACCCACAAGTACAAAATATCTATAGCAGCTCTTTTTGTGGTGGCAAAGAATTGGAAATGGAGGAAATGGCCATCAATTGAGGAATGGCTGAACAAGTTGTGGTATATGAATGTAATGGAATACCATTGTGCTATAAGAAATGATGAGCAGGGGGCAGTTAGGTGGCGCAGTAGATAAAGCACTGGCCCTGGATTCAGGAAGACCTGAGTTCAAATCTGGCCTTAGACTCTTGACACTTATTAGCTGTGTGACCCTGGGCAAGTCACTTAACCCTCACTGCCCCGCAAAAAGAAAGAAAAAAAAATAAAAAGAAATGGTGAGCAGGATCTTTCAGAAAAACTTAGAAAGACTTATATGAATTGATACAAAGTAAAGTGAGCAGAACCAAGAAAACATTGTACACAGTAACAGCAACACTGTCCACTGATCAACAATGATACACTTAGCTCTTCTCAGTAATACAATGATCCAAGACCATTCCAAAAGTCTCACAATAGAAAATGCTCTCCACATCCAGAAAAAGAACTATGGAGTCTGAATGCAGATCAAAGCATACTATTTTCACTTTTTTTGTTGTTTTTGTTTTTTCTTTCTCATGTTTTTTCTTTTTTGTTCTGATTCTTCTTTTACAACATGACTTATGCAGAATTGTTTAACATGATTGTACATGTACATCTATAATCTGTATATAAGCAATCTGCTTTCTGTCTTGAGGAGGGGGGAGGGGAGAGAAAAATTTGGAACTCAAAATCTTATAAAAATGAATATTGAATGGGGCAGCTAGGTGGTACAGTGGATAAAGCACTGACCCTGGATTCAGGAGGATCTGAGTTCAAATCTGACCTCAGACATTTGACACTTACTAACTGTGTGACCCTGGGCAAGTCACTTAACCCTCATTGCCCAGCAAAAAAAAATTTTTAATTAAATTAAAAAATTAATATTGAAGGGGGCAGCTAGGTGGCGTAATGGATAAAGTGCTGGCCCTGGATTCAGGAGGACCTGAGTTCAAACCTGGCCTCAGATACTTGACACTTACTAGCTGTGTGACCCTGGGCAAGTCACTTAACCCTCATTGCCTTGCCAAAACAAACAGACAAAACACACACACACACACACACACACACACACACACACGCAAATGAATATTGAAAACTATCTTTATGTGTAATTGGAAAAATAATTACTATTAAGTGAGGGGAAAGTATATTTATTATTAAAACTGAGAAGAGCTAAAAAGAGAAAGAAAAAAGTTCATCATCTATAATGTTCATCCTTAGAACTGAAGAAAATGTTTAATAACAGACGACCAAAACCAGATCGTTGGGGCATTCCACTAGAGACATTCCAAGGTGATATTGAGTCATTCATGGCTCCTCTGGTCCTCGGAGGCCCTCCAGTCCATCTTCTGCATTTTACGTGTGAGAAAACTGAGATCCAGGAAGGCTAATTTGCCCATGGTCACAAAGGGAGAAAACATCAGAGGCAAGATTTGAACTCAGGTTTTCCTGACCCCAAATCCAGAAATTTATTGGCTCTGTCCCACTGCCTCCCTTAATCAAGCTGCCTACCAAATACTGCCGTCTAACCCACATCTCTTCATCATTTCTAGGAGGACACTTGGCCAGATAGCTTTCAAACAATTTTCTGAAATCTAAATTTTCTGTGTCGATGACCCGGATGGCTCAGGCCTGAAATGACTTCATCTCATTTGTGACATTAGCAGAGGCAACATTGTACTCCCCACGTGGAAGTCATTTTATCAGACTTCACATTTGGCTCTTCAAAGATCTGCATTTTCTCCTTCCTTAGACTAGCTTTCCGGGAGCCTTGGATGTCTCAAGGATCCTGGAGTAGCTATAAGTTTTCTCTCATCTCCAGCTCCCCGCTAACTCCATAGGAAATGCAGTGATTTTTATTTTCTGCTGCCTGTCCTTGGACTCTAAGATGAAGAATTCCCTAGAGGAATGCAAGTAAACACTCTTCCCCTATCAAAATTATTTGAAGACAATGGGTAGAGGTGGGGAGGCAGTGTTAAAAATGACTCTCCCAGGGGTAGCTAGGTGGTGCAGTGGATAGAGCACCAGCCCTGGAGTCAGGAGTACCTAAGCTCAAATCTGGCCTCAGACACTTGATACTTACTAGCTGTGTGACCCTGGGAAAGTCACTTGACCCCAATTGTCTCACCAAAAAAAAAAATTACTCTCCCTATTTTTTATGATAGGTTTCTAACTTCACATGAGTATTTTGAACAAATGTTGAAAACTGGTTTATCTCCAAAAAGTGTCAGTGACAACCTTCTGGTGGACTTCTATAGCAGGAAGCCAACTGTGTCCTCTTCTTCACCTCTCCAATCCTGCCTAATCTTTGACACTCAGGTAAGGGCCCTTCTCCTCCAAGAACCCATCCCCACACACTCCGACCCACACCTGGCTTCCCTTTCTATAAACATCTGCTGCCCTTACTGCTCATCCCATTAATAAACCCTAAGTTCCTAGATCTAAAATTGGAAGGGACCTGAGGGGCCATCCAACCCAAACCCTTCATTTTACAGAGAAGGAAAACAAAACTCAGAGAAATTAGGTGACTTATCCAAGGTCACACAATAAAGTACAGAGATGGGATTTGAAGCCAAACCCTCTGTCTTCAGAGCCCAGGGCTCTTTTCATTATATTGTACTGCCTGAATCATTTATATAGAATCTTTAGGCAAGGTTTCCCCTCTCAAGGGCTCTATTTCTCCATCTATAAAATGGGAGAGTTGAACTAAAAGATGCCTAAACACTAACATCCTCAAAATCTTCCAACTTGGAGCATTTGACTCTTTTATATCTGTATGTCTTGTTCCTCTTACAAGACAAGCAATGAGCATGTCCCATAATTCTCCTGAACTTGGTGGACACAGGGTAGTTGTAAGTTTGAACCAAATCTCAGCAAGAGGATTGAGTAATGGAACACAGGTTAGCTCAGGATAAACTGTCATATCTCAAACAATGAAGGAATGCAATGACTGATTCCCAATTATGCACTGTAAAGGCAGGGAGCCAAGGAATAGAAAATCACATCCAATGGATGACCATCAAAGCCTTCCTGTTTAACTGAAGTTCCAGGGGCTGTGTATCCCATGCTTGAGTGGGCATCACCCTTGCCTTCCTGGGACCATTTCATTCAGGCTTATGGCAAAGTGCATTTGCAATGTGCAATGCCCACTCTGACTGGACAGGGTAGAAAAAGACAAGCAAACTATAATCAAAATCTACAGGACAGATGTCTAATCCCCAACGTACTTGGGGAGTTGTTTGTATTGGCTATAGCACTGGATGTCACTGATTTTAAATCAACTAAAACAGCAGAAGCTGAAGCCATGGGTGGGAGTTGCAAGCAAACCATTATAGGCTACGTGTCAGGAAAAACTCTTTCATGATTGGAGCTGTCTTACAAATAGAATGGTCTGACTCAAGAGGTGGTAGATTCCCCCTTCTTGGAGGTCTTAAGTAGAGGCCACTTGGAAGGTATGTTTTAGTAACTTTTTGAGACTATGGTTCGGACTAGATGCCCACTTTTTAGGGCTTTTCCAACCCTTGATTCTCTGGTTCTGAACCTTTTAATCACAGTGAGGGGTCTGTTTAGGGTATACGTGATCCCTAACGAGGAGACTCTGGGAAATATCTGTTGTTTGTCCTTTGTAGTCAGAGGACAAATGACATCATAATGTGGGGGTCAAGGTACAGTGTGTCCAACTGTGGCAGATCAGTCTAACATGAGCTCAGAAGGCTCAGGCACAAATAGTCCACTAAAACATTTGGAATGGAGATGGCTCTAGATCTGTGCATCTCACATTTCCGTTGTGCTACTGTGATTCTGCTTTGCTCATGGAACACAACGCCTTCTTTGATATGGGCATGCCATGCTGCATAGTCCTGTGCCAATGTTTCCCATGTCTCACAATCAATGCTAAAATTAAACTTTAGTATTGGAAAACATTTACCCCATAAGTGGAATTCTATAGGATCTGTTTGATCAGGTCTATTGATTGGGAGGGGGTGATCAATTCAAAGGGGGGTGTTGAGGAAGGAACAGAATTGTTTATAGAGGGGGCACCCATCATTCCTCATCCCACAAAGACCTTGGTTATAGAAACATTGATTTCCCATGTACAGTCCTCAGCTCCTAAGTGTCCATATTGGATTCCAGTTCCCTTTGACATTGACATGACTACCACAACTAGAATCTTCTTTGAATTGAAACATTTGGGATTAAGGCTCCAAGCTGGCACCATTTCACACTTTACAGACACTACCCTCCATTTCCTGGCCTTTGGGGCTGGCACAGCTACCAAACCAATGAAATTCACAGGAAATGAAAACCTCTAAACTTTCCAACTAGGCTGTTCTGGGATGGTATGAGATAGAAATGGAAGAATGGAATTAACAAGCAAGAAAAGAATGGGGTGGGAATGTACATAGAATGAAGTTGGGTGTCCTTTTGTAGAAATTGATGATGTTAATTACCACTGATGAGATGTTAGCTGGCAAGATGACTGGGAGGAACAAAGAAAGGCAGAATTAGAAGGCAATGGAAACCAAATTGAAGAAGACAACAGAAACAAAAGTAGACTAAGCCCATCAAAGACCGCTCCTACATTTGTGCTGTATATATTTTCCCATTTCCTTCTCATCTCTCCTGTTAGAGTAGAATCTCCGTGTGAGTAAGGATTATTTCATCTCTTGACTTTGTATGTGCAGGGCCTAGCACGGTGCTGGGCATAGGATATGCTTAATAAATGCTTGTTGACTGGTCTGTTTATACATTGTTTTCTTACAATAGAATGGCAGCTCCCTGAGGTGTACACTCTTGGCTATCGGTGCCTAACCCAGTGCCTGGTACATATATGAGAAGGGTTTAATAAGTGCTTGTTGATTGATTGATAAATCCTAGGCAGGCAAAATCATGAGTTATGAAACAATCTCTGTGGTACTAAGGTCAGAGGCCTGGGACTCAGAGGCAGTGTTAACAAACCCAGAATCTGCTCCCAAGTGTGCTAAGTACTTATTAGAGCCTTCCAACTCCATGCTTTCCAAATACAACATGCTGGGGAAAAAGAGGAGACAAGTACACCCCTGATGGGTGGAACTCAAGTACTATAGCAGGGTCCCCCTTTTTCAGATCATGGTTCCCACAAGATGGCATAAAACTGTGGAGAGGCTACCTCTCATGAGCTTGCAAAGCATATAGGTGGTATTCAGAACCTCTGACATTTGAGCCAAATACTTGTGTTTTCTGATAGAGGAACTGGTAAGCACGTAGCCCTGTAAAATGTCATGTGTCTTGGTTTCTGGGGCAGAAAATCATTATGCTTACCACCTTCAGACTACATGCTCTGCCTCCTCTAACCAAGACACAGGAGAACCGCAAAGCTACATGATCGTGTGGGAACTCTTTGATCTCTTATGTGAGGAAGTGGCTTTTTGCCCCCCCAACACCTTTTCTCTCCATGACATTTTTTTTTCTGATTTCAACAGAGCTAACATTACTTCAGTTTGTAAGTTTTTACTTTCTCAATAATTGTACCGCCCATCCCTGGGTCCAGGAAGATCGAGAAAGTGGGACAAAACTCTCCAGCCAATATCCGAAATAGACCTTTCAGTAGTTAAAATTCTCATGCCATTGTTCACAACACTGTTTCCCATCTCCATGCCCTTATTCTGACTTTCCCCTATGCCTAGAATGCTCTCCATCTTCACCTCTGCCTCATCATTTCCCTGGCTTCCCACAAGATTCAATTCAATCCTCCTTCTCTTGAAGGTCTTCCATGGATCTCCCATCTGCTAGTGCCTTCTATACTCAGATTGCCTTCTATTTACTCTGTATGTATCTAGTTAGTTGCATGTTCTCTCTTCCCCCTCTCCTCCCATTGAATGTGAACTCCTAGAGCTCAAGGATTTTCCTTTCCTTTGTTAATGCCCCCTACCCTCCCCCCCCCCTCAGTGCTTAGCACAGTGCCTGGTATACAGTGGACACTTACGTGTTTGTTGAATGGCTGATCAAAGAAGGAAACCTCAGCCCACCACCATCAAAGCCTTCCTCCAAGGTGTTATTGTAACTTAGAAGGGACCCTGTGCTTGCTTTACTAGTTCCTGAATGCTCTACAAGTAGAACAGGAACTCTGGCATGTTCTCTAAACCTTCAAGGGCCTTGAGAATGAACCTGGTGGTGGTGGTTGGTTTCTGTAGCCCAGCAACCAGCCCAGCCATGTTACAAGAAGCCCATCTCCAAGGTGCCTGAAGGATAGTGAATTTTCCAGTTCAATATCTCAGAGGCAAAGAACCTAGTCCAGCAGCAAGGTTCTTAGCCTAGAGTCCATGTACTACCCAAAGTGGTCCGTGGATAGCTCTCTGGAGGTCTAAGAATTTGGATGGGAAAAAGTTACATCTTTCTTTTCGCTAATCTCTAAATGAAATGGCATTTCTTTCAATTATTTAAAAACCTCCTGAAGTGAGGTCCATAAGCTACATTGGACTGTCATTTTGTGTCATATAATGACCTCCAAAAATTAAGAACCCTTAGCTGAGAGAGTTGCAAATGATGTCAGTGAAGAGAACAGAATTCCCCTAAAGAAACTGCCTTGGAGCCCTGAAATACTAAAATAATGAAGAGGAAAATAATCTTCAAAAAGCAAGCCCTTTAACAATGAAAATCAAGAAAGCGAAGTCTGGTTCTGGGTCTTTGAACCCGATGATGCACGGATTTCAATCAATCAATAGACATTTATTGAGTGCCTTCTGTATGTCAAACACTATGCTAAGCACTGGGTATACAAAAAGAGACAAAAGACAGTTTCTACCCACAAGGAGCTAACAAAAATGTAGAGATATGTGTGCTTATGTGAGAATTATGGCCTTGCAACTACCTTCATGTATGTGTAGAATAGTTGCTTGATGCAATGATGCCAAGCCTGGAGCGAGGAAGCTTCATTTGAGTTTAAATCTGGCCTCAGACACTTACTAGCTGTGTGATCCTAGGCAGATTGTTTAATCTTGTTTGCCTCAGTTTCCTCATAAAATGAGCTGGAGAAGGAAATGGTAAATCACTCCAGTATCTTTGGCAAGAAAACCCCAAATGGGGTCATGAAGAGTTGGACACAACTGAAAATTACTAAACAATAATAATATGTATATGTGCATTTGAAGAGAAGGATGTGAATGTCTACTGGTGGATGAATTATATATGTACCTGTACAAATGAAGAACTCTAATCAAGGGAATGGCCAACAGTGATTTTAGGGAGGACCAATGACCAAAAATAATAGCCACCTCTTGACCAAGAGGTAAAGGATTGGACACGTACAATGTGACACATTTCTGGACATGTTCACTGGTAGAATATGTTTTGCTGACCATTCATATTTATGGAAAGGGTTTGGGTTTTTTTCCACTGGAAGGGAAAGAAATTAAATGTTCATTCTTCAAAATTTAATTGAAAAACTATATGTAGCCATGTGCTCCCATTTATAATTTGGGAAGTGCATGTAGGAATGTGTGCCAATAGATGAATCCTCCACATATGTGTATATGTATGAATATATGTGCTTACATAGAGTGTCCACTCCCTAAGGACAAGAATTGCGTCATCTTTGTCTTTGTACGCTCTTCATCTAGCAGAGTGCTTGTTAAATTGAACTGAACGTGTGTCTATATGACAGTCTCCATGGAACTGAAATGATGAAGATCAGAAAGATAATACACAAGAATGACAACAGCATAAATAGACGAGACAACAACCAAATGTCAAAAACCGGAAAGTGCAAAAGTATAGTGACCAAGCAGGGCCTCAAAGAAGAGGGCTAACAAAGTACCTCCCTCTGCTTCTCGTAGAGGCGGGGGTGGGGGGTGGGGGGGCTGGGTGTAGAGCTGCATGGCATGGCAAGAGATTGTTTAGTTTTGCTGACCTTTCCTCCCCCTCTTTTTTTATTCATAGTAAAGGGCTGCTCTCTGCAAGGAGATGGGGCAAAGGATATATTATGAGACATAGATTGTATAAAAAAACAAAAGCCATCAACAAACATTTACTTTTAGAAAGAAAATGAGGAAGAGCAAAATCAGCAAAAGCTAACCTTTTGCTCCAATTCCTCTTTCTTTTTAAAAAAAAAATGTTATTGTTATATGATATGGCTGTGGGAGGCGGAACGGAAGGATACTGGGAGAAGTTTTGGTCATGTAAAAAATGTCAATAAACTTTTAAGAGAGAGAATGAGAGAAAGAAAAAAGAGACAGAGATGGAGGGGAGAGAGAAAGAGAAAGAAGAGAGGAGAGGGACAAAAAGGGAGGGAGAGAGAAAGGAGAGAAAGGGAGAGGGACAGAGAAGGAAGGGAAGAGAGAAAGAGAGGGAGATAGAGAAAGAATGAGAGGAAGGAAGGAAGGAAGGAAGGAAGGAAGGAAGGAAGGAAGGAAGGAAGGAAGGAAGGAAGGAAGGAAGGAAGGAAGGAAGGAAGGAAGGAAGGAAGGAAGGAAGGAGAAAGAAAGAAAGAAAGAAAGAAAGAAAGAAAGAAAGAAAGAAAGAAAGAAAGAAAGAAAGAAAGAAAGAAAGAAAGAGGGAGGAAGGAAGGAGAGAAAGAAAGAAAGGGGGAAGGAAGGAAGGAGAGAAAGAGAGAGTGAAAAGTGGGCTAGAGACTGGGATTGAAGGATTGCAGTAGAAACAAAGTATATGATTTTATTAGTCACACAATGAAAACTCCCGGAAGGGTCCTATACCTTTCCCCTAGTTTGTACCTTCCAGAGATTCCCAGAATCTCTGATTCTCAGAGGTTAGGAAGAGTCCTCAGAAGCTACTTTCTATATGCCCAACAACAATTGCCAAAATATTCTTACAAGGATAAGTCTAACCATGCCATTCTTCTACCCAAGACTGTCCATCGGCTTCCTATTGCTTAGCATTCAGTTATTCATAATCTGGTTTTACTGCCCTGCTCCTTCTAGACTTACTTAGCATTATGTCCCTTTATGTACTCGATGTTTCAGCCAAATGGACTAACTTGCTCTTCCCCAATCTCTTCATTCTATCTCCTACCTTCATGCCTTTGTACAGGACATCTCCCACATCTGCAGTGCAATCTCTTCACTCTCCTCTCCTCTCCTCTAGTTCTTAGAATTCTCAACTTTCTTCACTACTTAACGGAGGTGCCACTTCCTACAGGAAGCATTTGATCACCACTACTACCATTAACCCCTAATTGGGAGGGTTCTTTCAAACTGGTAAAGGTTTAACAACCTGGAGGGGGGGGGGTGTGATATGTACACACAATACACTTTAAAATTTAATCTGCATTATTACCATTTTCTCCATCACTTAAGACAATCAACAGCAAAACAATAAATTGAGCTCTGATTTGTAGGCTTTGCCAACTTCCAAGGTATAAGTATGCACACTGAAAATAAATCAGTTCTTGTAAACTGGCAAGAGCTGACTCCAATAAACCCCCCTTTTCTCTCACTTCTCAAATGTTCTTGTCTCTCCTCTATTTACGTTTTATATCCCCTTCCCACCCCCATGACAATGTAAGTTCCTTGAGGGCAGAAACTGTTGTTTTAAAATGTGGTTATTTTCTGTCTTCCTATCTCCAACAACTCTAACAGCTTGGTGTATTGAGGCCTATTAAGTGGGCACTTAATAAAAGATTTCTGAGGGGGAAATAAGGTAAATGAATAGCACAGAGAGGTCCGTGGGGCAACACATGGTGGGCGTGAGCAAGCCTCAATGTATAAGGGATGAGATACCATCAGGACAAAGTACAGTAGGAAGGGAAGATGAACTGGTCACTTGACAAAGGTGAGGGGTGACAGGTAAACAGCCAGGGGTCTCCACTGATATCCTTGTGGTATAAGGCCTCCAGCACATTTAGATGGACCCCCTGTGGAGAACTGATGGGAGGTCATGGTCCAAAGTCTCACAGGCATGGATAAATTGTGATCTCATTGCTGGCAACCAGACCCATGAGATCACACGGCTAATGCAATATTTCAGTTGAATACTTGAGATTGTGGCTGTGAGTGCCACATCTGTTCTGCCCCCCTGCCCTTGAGAGCACCTAGGAAGGGGTACTTATATTTGGAGATTGGGGGGAAGGAGAGAAGCATTTTTAGCCCAAAGAAAGAGCTATTTGAGAAACAACCAGTATAATAGGAGGAACCAGGCAGAGAAGCATTTTCTTCACCTGATGGTTCAATCAACAAGGACTCATTTGTTCCCCCAGCTGTTTTACTCCTGACCATGAGTCATCATAGAAGAAGCAGACAACTGAGCCTTCACAACACAGACCTAAGATCTCCTTCCTGGTGGAGTTTTGGAGCCTTCTTAAAACTTAGCGTTCTGCTTCCAAAGTTTCTAATGACAAAGGATGAGCCCATTTATTTCAGAGTAGAAGGCTTCTGGTGGACAAACTCCCTCTATCAATGTAGACAGGCACCTGTTTTGTGGCAATATTTTTAAACAGTTCCCTGGAACCCCCCAAATATGAGGGGCTTGTCCAGAATCACAAAAACATTGCCTATTTTCCCATACCTATTACATACTCCTGTCTTTTCTCCACCTCTTAAAATTCCTTGTTGCCATTGGTTAGTCATTTTGTTCGTGCCCAACTTAATGACTCTGTTACAGTGGTTTGCCATTTCCTTTTCCAGCTCCTTTTACAGATGAAGAAACTAAAGCAAACAGGGTTAAGTGGCTTGCCCAGGCTCACACAGCTAAGTGTCTGAGGCAAGATTTGAACTCAGGAAGATGAGTCTTCCTGACTCCAGACCCAGCATTCTATGCACTATGGGGCCACCTAGTTGCCACTTAGAATTGCTAGTTTCCTTCAAGTCAGGTAAGCATCACCTTTTTCATGTAGCCCTGCATGATCCCGACAACAGCTCATATTCTGCATGCCTGATCCTGACAGTAGCTAGTCAGTCCCCTTATGGAAAATTTACCTTGTATTTCTGCATATATTTTTATACATATAATGTAGCACCAGCTCATCTATGTAACAATAGATTGTCACAGAGACAACAGATGCTGCTACTGTATCTTTAAAAGACAACAGAATGAAGACATTTTGGAGAGTTGTTTGTGTAACTGAAGGTCAAAATGGGGCACAGGAAAAAATTAGGATCGAGAGAATTTCTTTCCTGAAGGAACCATTTCACCCCTTATCTTGCAAGGTAACATGAAGGGAGTTTTCAAGAAAAGACTTTAGTTGGTATCCTGAGAGAATGGAATGGTTAGACTATGCTTCCAGAAATGAGGAACAGTTTTAAAATTGGCTATAGGTTATTTTAGCTGTGATCTTCCTCAGAGCTAATATATTTTAAATAATTATGTCTTCCTTTTATTGCTGGTTATGCTGTTAATAAAACATATAGCCAGTAACCTTGATGTTTATACATAAAGATATTAGAGGGTTAAACATATATAGAGATAAACAAAAGTTTACGGAGGAAAGTGGTTTCTTTAATTCGTAAATTGTATGTGACAAACTGAGGTAGAGACTTGGAACTGATTAATTAGAGAGATGAAGTAATTTTAGTAATTTATGAAGAAATTTCAAAAAATATCCCATTGTCTTAAAACCTATGGTGAAGGGGGCAGCTAGGTGGCGCAGTGGATAAAGCACCAGCCCTGGATTCAGGAGGACCTGAGTTCAAATCCAACCTCAAATATTTGACACTTACTAGGTATGTGACCCTGGGCAAGTCACTTAAAACTCAATGCCACAAACCAAAAAACCAAAAAACCAAAAAACACCCTATGGTGAGGTTGAATAAGGAAAATGGTCCTGTAGCAGGTAGGATACTTACCCCTACCTAGGATATTTGGAGAGAACCTAAAACTCTACTACATCTGCTACATATATTATCTTTGGGGGTGGGGTGGGCAGGGCAATGCGGGTTAAGTGACTTGCCCACGGTCACACAGCTAGTAAGTATCTGAGGCTGGATTTGAATTCAGTTCCTCCTGAATCCAGGGCCGGTGCTTTATCCATTGCATCATCTAACTGCCCCCTGCTACATATATTATCTTACCTAAAAGAATGCAAACTCCCTCAATGCAAGTGCTATTCATTGTAGTATATAGTGTAAGATGCTCTGAACCTATTTCTGCCAGACTGCTTTCCAGTTTTCTCAGTAATTCTTGTCAAATAGGGATTTCTTTTCTTTCCCAGGCAATTTATGTTTTCAGATTTATACTGGGCAAACACTGGTTATTGAATTCAATTATTTTTTATTCTTCTCTATCTAATTTGTCCTGTTGCTCTGCTTTTCTATTTTTTAACCACTAATATATGCAAATAAAAACAACTCTGAGGTTGCATTTCACACCCAGAAAGCTGGCAAGTTAACAAAAGACAGGAAGCGAGAGGCTGTGATAGATACATTAATGCATTAGCAATGGAGCTGTGAATTGGAAAGCAATTCAGAATTATCCTGCTCTTTATATCAGAGATATTGCACTGATAGGAATATATCCCAAGGAGGTCAGTAACAAAAAGTTACACAATATACATCAAAATATATGATCAAAATACATAGAGTAGCACTTTTCACAGTAGCAAAAAAAAAATGACAAAGAAGAGATCCATCAATTGGGAATGACTCAATTAATTTGTGGCTCATTAGTATAATGGAAATAAAGAACATGATGAATACAGAGGAAAGTCATGTGAATTTATTCAAAATGAAATGAACAGAACCAGGAAAATTCTATATGCAATGAATACCACAACTTAAATAGAAAGAACAGCAAAACAATCAACAGAAATGCTTCAAAATTACAATGACCAAGGTCGTCCCCAAAGAAAAATATATGATAATACATTTCCCCTTACATTTTTGCACACCATAAGTGGGAAATACCACATATAATGTTGGACTTTTTGATATGAAAATTTGTTTTGCTCAACTCTCTTTTCTGCTTTATTACAAAGAATGGCCCATTATTGGGTTTTTTATTGTTTAGGATGGCTCTTTACTACAAAAATGTGAGAGGAATAAAACAAGTAAAGGAGTAAGTGGTATAAAAAGTCAATAAAATATGGGGTGGGATTTTTTTAAGAAAAAAAGACATCAAGTACTCTCACATTGTTTCTATTATTTCATAACCATAAAATATTTAAAATGGAATTTTAATGGAATTTAAATGGAATTAAGGATATACCTGATGAAAACATGAAAAGAGAATCAGATGACCTTCAGTGATCATTTCCTTCTGCAGACCACATTTTTGTAATCATGTAATTAACTAAAAATAAGATTCCCCAGTATATCTTCTTAGTGTTTACTTTTAAAAATCCTTTTGCTTGGTAGGAAAACCTTTAACATCACTCTTCAAACAAAATGTCTCCAAGATGCTGGAAGCTGCCACTTCATCTATGACAGAGGGTTCACTGACTGAAAATTGACCCCAAACAAAACACAAAACAAAGACACAAGTTCACTTAAGGTGCTCACCAATATCACAGAGGCTGTCCTGCACAGTGGCCAAATGGAAAAAGAATTCCTCATTCATGGTGACATTCTCCAAACACCCCCATTCACAGGTGACATCGTACTAATAGCATTTCACCCTGGAACAAAACAAAGCCAAGTCAATAAAATCTTTAACGATTTAAAAGATATTAGGTTAGCCATCTATACAGGAAAAGCAAAGTGGATGAATAATGTATGTTGCACATGAACCATGAGAGTTCTCCTCAGCAATCAGAATCCTCCACTGAGGTGAGAAGGCAGTAGAAGAGACAGCTTATTCATCCAAGTGACCTTGCCAAAACAAATGTGTGGCCACTGTGAATGGTAAAAGACAACAAAAAGGAGGGCATCCTCATGAACCACATGTGGTCTCCCCAATGTCCACAAGCAGTCTGGGAACCCATTTCTCCTCCTGAACTTGAGAAGGCTCAGCTATAGGGTAAAGGGCCCAGACCCTCAGTCTTTTTGGAGGTAGAAAGGAGTAGAAACTAGTGGTACCCCTGATACCAATAAGATATGCCTCCTTGCCCCCACTTCACAGCTTTTAGGTCCTGTGATCTGAGCCTCTCCTCCTCTGGCCCAGCAGTGTCACTGACAGGGGAGTCCACAGTCTACTAACCTTCCTACTGCATGTGAGTTAACCTCACACTTCTCCATATGTTTGATCCCCCTCTTCTATGTCTTGCACCCAAGAAATTACTCTCACAAGTACAAGATGGAGGAGGCATTAGTCAACAGTTTGTCTGGAAAAAAGACATGGGAGGCTTAGTGGACCACAAGCTCCACCAGGGTGAAAATGATGGCTAAAAAAGGCTAATGCCATCTTGAGCATGAAGAGTCATAACTTCCCAAATAAGCAGAGGCTGGTCCATATGGGTAGTATATCAGGTTTCATTCCATTTTAGAATACACACAGATAATCTAAAGAACATGCAAAAGAATGCAATCAGAATGACAAGCCACAAGTCAATGTCACATGGGACGTTGAGCCCAAAGAAGAAAATCCTAGAGGATGGAGGGAGAGCATGACTTAAAAAAAAAAAATCTTAAAGTGCTTGAAAGCACACAGGTAGCCTCAGGGATCTCTTCCCACTGGGAAATGCTACAGTTCTGTGACTCATACTCATGTCATCCCTAAGGGCTCCATTCGGGTAGCCATGCCCCCAGTGTTGGTACCAACGGGCTAATGCTGTTGGTACCCACATGGCCTGGGGAAAGAAGAGCCTGCCTGCTCCAGTTTCTTCCTTTGTCAGACCCTGATGAAGGTCCAAGGATTAGAGTGGCTCTATCCTTCACCCAGTCCACTGCGGTCTGTACCCTAGCTGTTCCAGAGCCGCTTCTGAGACCCTCTAAACTAAGTCACGTGCAGAGCAAAGTTCTATTCGCCCCACCTTGGTTACATCCCAGAGCTAGTGACAAAGGCCATCTCCAAAGATTCCTGGCCCCTCTCCAGTCAGATTTCTATCCTCCCTTCAAAGAACCTTCCTTCAGCCTTGGACTAAGCCTTCTTGCAACCTTTCCTTTGCCATTTTCCGACAGCCCCAAACATCACATTCAGAATTTCCCTTCTGGTTACCTGGACAATTGAGCAGAGTTTAGTCCTAAAACTCTGCTACCAGAGAAGTGATGGGCAGAGAGCAGGACACAGCCAGAGACAAAAGAAGATGGTCTGCCCTTTCAGAATCCAAGAACTGAAGCCTAGACATGATTGGCTCTACTGGTCAGGAAAGGGGAACTCTCTGCAACCATGCGAATAGTCACAAAGGGGACTTTCTCCTTGGCCTTTGTAATGAGGATCTTACACAAGCACACTTAGAAAAGTCTCCTGGGAGGAGATGTCACCAAGCCCATAAATGCCACTGTTATGGCAACACGGTAAAGAGCAAAGAATGCTGTTTGGAATCATGGCTCTGCTCGTTAATGACCTGTCTCACCTTGGCAATGTCCTTTCTTCTCTGTGGGCCTCAATTTACTCATTTGTAAAATGAGGAGGCTGGACCAGGTGACCTCTGAAGTGCCTTCTAGAGCCAATAGTCTATGACTGAGTGCCAAGTGGCAGGACTGGGGTAAGGTCACTATCAGGATTGGCAGTTTTATGCACTGATTGATAGACTAGTACTCCAGGTACACAGTTAGTGATAAGTAAGCTCGAAGGTTCATGGGCCGGGAGATTTAGAACTAGAAGAGATCTTAAAAGGGAATCTAGTTCAATCCTTTCATTTTAAAGATAAAAAAAAAATGCCTAGAGAAGGGAAATTATTTACCCAAGGTCACACAGGTAGTAAGTACCAGAACCAGGATTTAAATCTTGGTCATCTGGCTCCAAATTCCATGCCCTTTCCACTGTGCCATGCTGCCTCTTCTTTCAAATTTAATCCAATTCTTTTAGCTAGAGGCATAGCCAATGGGAGCAGGTGTCAGATGGTGGGAAAAGCACCAGTCATTAAAGAGCCTAAGTCCCAGGTCCAGCTCTGCCACAAGCCTGCTGTGTGATCTGTATGAAGTACCTGACCTGAAGTCAGGAAGACCTGAGTTCAAATCCAGTCTCGCTTAATAGCTGTGTGACCCTAGGCAGGTCACTTAACCTCTGTCTGCCTCAGTTTCCCAAACTGTAAAATGGGAATCATAATAACACCTACCTCACATGGTTGTAGTGAAGATCAGCAATACAATATTCATAGTTGTTGTACTGCCTGGCACATAGTAGACCCTTAAGTTCATGTTCACTTTCTTCCTCTAACTCTCAGTTCCCTCATCTCATTGGACTATAGGATCTCTAAGGTTCTTTCCAACTCTACATATGTGATATTTTGTGAAATACCTCTCAACCAAAAGAGTCCCATAGACACAAAAATATTTGTAGTGGTACTTTTTCTGGAGAAGGAAGGAAGGGAGAATGGATCCTAAATACCTACCTGATAAGATAGGAAACCCTTTGGATTGGGGAAAGAAGATCGATGAATTCTAATCCCAGCTGGGGCATCAAGGGACTGTATGGCCTTGGACAGGCCACTTCCTTTCTCTGAACCTCTGTTTCCTCAAATAAGTAAATTAATCTCTCTCTCTCGCTCTCTCTCTCTCTCTCTCTCTCTCGCTCTCTCTCTCGCTCTCGCTCTCACTCTCTCTCACTCGCTCTCTCTTTCTCTCTGTCCCTCTCCAATAAGAAAACCCTATGTTTCAGCAATGAAAGAATGGGCAAGAGGAAGACCAGTGATTGCTTGGTCATTGCCACAGCTTTCTACTTCTATTCATCTTCAGGTTCCTAGTATAAGGTGTTGGGGCCTGCCCCTTTAATCCAGGGCCATCTCCTTAGGAGAACAGGTGCATCAAAGGCTGGGGGCCTGTAAACCTGGCTCATTGTTGCCAGAGGGTCGCATTCAGGCCTCTCATCTTTCAGGTTTCAGAGGGAGCTGGGAAAATCCAAGCCCCTGTCCAAAAAAAAAAAAGTTTAAACGGCAGGACAGAAAAACAAAAAGCCTTCTTGGGCATAATGCCACCTTTGCAAACTGACAGGCTAATTAAACCAAGGCAAAGCCTGGACTGAACCAGAAACCATCTTGGAAACGTCTCTGAAAGGCTCACCTGTTGCCTCTGCTAGCTGGCCAGAACAGGCCAACAGATGGAAGTTTTTCCACATGATCAAATATACTGAATTATGCTTAACTGATAACTTGGTTGGTTGGGAGGAGATGGGGGAAGGTAACTGAAGGTGGCACTAATACACACACAGCATCGATAAGAAAAAGAAAGCAGAAGGAAGGAGAGGAGAGGAGCCTGTGAGCTGGAGAATTCCAAATTCCCACCTGATATATTAGGAAAACGAGCCCAGGAGGAAGAAGGCATGAATTCTAATCCATGTGTTGCTGTTGAGTCACTGTGTGACCTTGGCCAAGTCACTTCCCCTTCTAAGTCATACCAGGATGATGGGGGTGGTGCTTACCTTTCAACCATCTGGAGGCCTGGGATAGGTATGTTGGATTTAACTGGTCTCTGCCAAGCTTTGCCCAATGAGTCTCTGAAGTCAGCTCCACCTCTGCCTGCTGAAAAAAGAAACAAAACAAAAATGAGGTCACTTCAGTATGAAGGGAGGACTCTTGGTGCATTCTCTGGAATAACAAAGCAAACACCCGCTCTCCCACCTGCTACATCAAGGGAACAGCTTAAAAGTGTGCCCCTCACCTGCAGCTCTGTCTTTAAACCAGCACACCTGCCTGCCCACCTCATTCCCCAAGCAGTGGACTGCCTCCCACCCCATCCCCCCTCCCTCAGACCACTGACTGCCTCCCACCCCATCCCCCCTCCCTCGGACCACTGACTGCCTCCCACCCCATCCCCCCTCCCTCATATCAATGAATTATTCAGAAAGAAGAGAAAAGCTCCCGTCTCTAGCTCTGTAATTCTTTCATAATAAAAACAAGTTCTTACAGATACAAAACCCAGCATTTTCTAATAAATTAGCTTGTACCAACAACCAGGGTTTTATGTTCAAAAGGGTGATTTGACGACAAGGGTCTGCTTGGAATGAAGCTGTCTGGCCAATGCATTAAAATTAAATTAAATTAAAATTCCGGTTTATCTCTCCTGTTCTTCAAGCTTTTAAAACTGTGACGTCATTTCCTTAGGATCATGGATCTAAATCTAGAAGGGGCCCCTGAAGCCAAATCCATAGGATCCTAGGAGATTGGAAGGCATCTCAGAGGCCACTTAATTTTATTGACGAGGAACAGATTCAGTGACAAGGTCACACAGGTGGCAAGTGTCAGAGGCAGTTTTAATGGATTCGCCTCCAGCACAGCACCATTTCTCTTCCTACCATACCACACTGCTTCCTTCTTCATTGGATGGGACTTTTGCTTTCAGGAGCCCTACAAGGCCAGATGTTACTGAATCAGGCCACTGGGGTATTTCCAACAGAAATGAGCTTGGAACTCAAATGTTCTGACAACCAACATGGCTGAAGTCCATCTCGTGGCTTTAGGACCATAACTCTGAACTTACACTCAGAATGGGATGAAGAAAGTAGATATTAGGTTGAGAGAGATGGGGAGGAAGGAAGGAAGGAAGGAAGGAAGGAAGGAAGGAAGGAAGGAAGGAAGGAAGGAAGGAAGGAAGGAAGGAAGGAAGGAAGGAAGGAAGGAAGGAAGGAAGGAAGGAAGGAAGGAAGGAAGAAGGGAAAGAGAGAGAAGGGAAGAAAGGGAGGAAAGAAGGGAGAAAGGAAGCTGGAAAAGGAAGGAAGGAGGAAGAAGAAGGAAGAAGGAGGAAGGGGAAGGAAAAAGGGAAAGGAAGAAAGAAGAAAAGAAGGGAGGGAGGAGAATGAAGGAAGGAAGGAGGGAGGGAGACAGGGAAGGGAGGGAACAAAGAAGGGAAGAAAGGAGAGAATGTATTAAGTACCTCCTTAGTAATAATGCTGCTGCTTCTTCTTTTTTTTTTTTTAGTGAGGCAATTGGGGTTAAGTGACTTGCCCAGGGTCACACAGCTAGTAAGTGTTAAGTGTCTGAGGCCGGATTTGAACCCAGGTCCTCCTGACTCCAGGGCTGGTGCTCTATCCACTGCGCCACCTAGCTGCCCCAGTAATAATGCTTCTTTACACTGGGCTCTGTGCTACATAGCGGCCATCCAACTTACATACAAGCAAGCCAGAGAGAGAATGACAAAGACAAGACATCCAGATGGGCAAAGGCAGAGCAATGTTCTGCACCCAACAAAGGTGAACCCGGGCCACCACAGGCAATGGGGGAGATGGAAAAAGTCACAGGAGGAAGCAGGCCCATGGGTCCTCTGCTAGTTTCTGTAATTAATGCTGACAAAAGACTGGGAGCCAGAGTTCCCTGGGGATAGAACAAGGAGGGGAAGGTACTCAGGATGCTGTGCAGGAGCCAACTGGGGAGGTCTAGGCAAGGCCCCTTCTTGGCATCAGGCTGACTAAAGGAGCTTAGTGCCTGAGAGACCCAGAGACAGACAGAACCAAACAATTGGAGGTTCAAGACAACACCTTCCCCTGGGGCAGCACCTGGGATGCCACCAGCATCTCACCTCCTACTGCTCAATCCTTCTGTTAGGGGTTTCTGCCATTCTCCTCCACACTGTCTAGGTCTGGGAGGGACCTCAGAGGCACCTAGTCCAAACTCTTCGTTTTACAGATGAGGGATCTGAGGCACGAGGAAATTGTGGCGTGCCCAAAGTCACTCAGGCTGTAAGCTTCAGAGGCAGGATTCGGACCCAGGTTTTCTGATTCCAGAACAGTGACTTTCCCTTCTATGCCACCCCACTTCCAAAAGCTCAGACTCAATGCTGCGCATTTTTCTATCTCCCTCAAAGTGCAATCCAGGACCTCATATTGGACCTAGGCAGCCTCTGATGGATATTTACTGAATAGGGAGTGAAGGTAAAGGCACCAACCCAAGGTCATAGGAGGACTCAGCTGGCCTGTAAGGGTCACCCGGTCATGCCAGCCTTGGCTGTGTATCAAACCTCTCAACAACTTGGCTCTTACTAAATGCCAAGGCCTTTAGCTACTATCCACGGAGGATCCCAGCCCCCAAGCTTCTCCCACCAACCATCAGCTTCCATACAAAACTGAGCATTTTTTAAATTGTTTTTTAATGTTTATTTATTATTTATTTTTTTAAAGTAATAAACATTTTTATTTATACTTTGAGAGTCCAATTTTTATCCCTCCTTCCCTCCCTCCCCTCTAGCCTCCCTGAGGCGGTAAGCAATCAGATATACATGTACAATTATATAAAACATTACCATATTAGTCATTTTGTACAAGAAAACTTAAATAAAATAAAAAATAAAAGTGAAAAATAGCATGCCTCAGTCGGTGTTCAACCAATATCAGTTCTTTCCTTGTATGCTTCATTAGTCCTTTGGGATTGTCTTGGATCATTGTATTGCTGAGAATAGTAGAGTTATTCACAGTTCTTCATCAAACAATATTGCTGTCTCTGTGCATAATGTTCTCCTGGTTCTGCTCACTTCACTATACATCAGTTCATCTAAGTCTTTCCAGGTCTTTCTGAAACCATCCTGCTTGTCATTTCCTATAGCACAATCATATTCCATCACCATCATAGACCACAGCTTGTTTAGCCATTCCCCAATGGATGGGCCTTCCTTTGATCTCCAATAAAACTGAGCATTTTAGAAAGTTACTGAACCCTACCAATCCCACTTCCAGTGCTTACTACCCGGGTGACCCCAGGTAAGTGCCCTCACCTCCCAGCCTCCATTTCCTTCCTGCTTCATAAAAATGATTGGTTTGGACTAGTTGACCTCAAGCCTTCCAGCTCTCACTCTGTGAGCCCAGGCACCTACATATGAGACCTCGAGCTATTCACACCCCCTCGTTGGGCCTTGGTTTCCTTCTCTGTAAAATGAGGGGTTTGGACCAGATGACCTCTAAGCATCCTTCCAGCTGTAGAGTTAGGGTTAATGCTAAGTGCAAGATATTGGGGTTAAAAGAAAGATCAAGGGGCGGCTAGGTGGTGCAGTGGATAGAGCACCGGCCCCAAAGTCAGGAGGACCTGGGTTCAAATCCGGCCTCAGACACTTGACACTTACTAGCTGTGTGACCCTGGGCAAGTCACTTAACCCCCATTGCCTCACTAAAAAAAGAAAGAAAGAAAAGAAAGAAAGAAAGAAAGAAGGAAAGAAAGAAGGAAAGAAAGAAAGAAAGAAAGAAAGAAAGAAAGAAAGAAAGAAAGAAAGAAAGAAAGAAAGAAAGAAAGAAAGAAAGAAAGAAAGAAAGAAAGATCAAATTAAGACCCTGCCCTCCTCCTCAAGTTGATGACCTTTCTGAGGCACACATGCATGTGTTAATGATCAATACAAAGACAATAGTTCAACACAGAGGAGTTTGAAGGCAGAGTGCTCTTGGAGACCCCTCAGCTCAGACTTGGGGAAGGCTGTCTCCACTCTGGACATGAGTCTTCTGGCTGACTTTGCTGGAAATGTCCATGAACCACACATTTGATTTGTCAACCGATCCTTAGTGTCTTCTCCCTGGAATACCAGAAATAGGGAAACCACCAGGCTGACCAGAATGAAAACTTGTCCCCTCCCTGAAAAACAAACGAGCCGTGCTGCTTTGAGGAAGTCCCTTGCTGTGGAGATGATGGCATCTCCCACATCAACTAGGAATAATGGGCAGGTTGGTGAAGCTAAGAGTACCAAGTTTGTCCCTGGAAACCTACTCTGAGGAGCCATCAATGATCCTGTCCTCCACTTTCTTAACCCTACAATGGCCTATAGACCATCTGACTTAAACTTCCAGAAACTTCCCTGGTCTTACCTTGAGATGTCCTTGAAATTAGGGACTGTTTCATTTTTTTTTTTTGTCATTGCATCTCAATGCCAGTACACAGTACACAGTACACAGTACACACTTAATAAATGCTTGTTGGTTGGGCGATTAAGCCCAACTATCAGGCTAACTAGCTGAGATTTTTATCCTAGAAGCAATAGGGAATCACTGAAGATTTCTAAGCAGAGGAATGTCATGGTCAGCTTGTTCATTTGGAAGATTCATTTGGCAGCTCTGCTAAGCATAGATTGGAAAGGGAAGAAAGACTGGAAGCAAGAAAGTGAGGAGGCTATTCTAAGAGTACAGATGAGGGAAAAGAAGAGACTGGATGGAAGCAGTGGCCTTTTGAGTGAAGATGAAGCAGATACAAGAATAATGGATTACAAGGGTTGTTAAATTTGGGGGGGTCATGGACCCCTTTGGCATCAGTCTGGTGAAGCCTATGGGCCAATGTTCTCAAATGCATAAAATAAAATACACAGGATTATAAGAGAAACCAATTATATTCAAATAAAGATCTCATTATTTCCCATCCGAGTCATGGACACCCTTACATTCATCCATGGCCTTCTTTTGTTTTATTTTGTTTTGTTTTGGTGAGGCAATTGGGGTGAAGTGACTTGCCTAGGGTCACACAGCTAGTAAGTATTAAGTGTCTGAGACCGGATTTTAATTCAGGTCCTCCTGAATCCAGGGCTGCCCTATCCTCTGCACCACCTAGCTGCCCCCTCATGGACTTCTTAGACCCCAGGTTAAGAACCCCCATTATGGAGGTAGAATGGGCATTATAATAGGATTAGATTCAAAGTTGAAGACCTTAGAAGCCATCTAGTTCAACCCCCTCTCCTTAGAGATAAGGAGATGGAGGCCCAGAAAGGTAAATGACTTGCCCAGCTGGTAAGTGTCTTGAGGCCAGATTCAAACCCAGGTGTTCCTGCCTCCAAGTTCTCGCTCTCCATCCACTACAAAGTACGTCTCTCAACTTTGGCTAGTGACCAGATATGGTCACTGTGGAAAGAGGAGAAGCATGGGGCAGGGGAGAGAGGGAAAGTGTCCAAGATGAGATGGCTTGGGGAACAGGTGACCAAGGGGAGGGTGGTGCCATCAAGCAAATGAGCCTTGGGGAGGGAAAATATTTTAGGAGGAAAGACAAATACCATTGGGCACGTGGAGTCAGAGGTGCAGGGGGGCATCTGTGTGGAGACAGTCATCCTTAGGAACAGGAGTTACTATGCAATTCAGAGTGGTGTCATCTGGGTCTGTTGACATAAGGTGGCCTAAGAGCCCCTACTCTGAAGGGTTCCAGACTCTGGGAATTTCTGACGTAGCATGTCAACCTTTGATTTGTTTTTTTTTTTTAATCTCCACCCAGGCCAGGCATCATTTCCGTTCCATCATTATGGCTGCCACTAGCAGACAATCACCTCCTTGTAATTTGTTGTTTCTAATCAGCTAGGACTTTGGAAACCAGACAAACAAGCTAATTAGAAAGCAAGCTTGGGCCAAGGGTTGGGAAGGCTGGGTCCTGGGCAGCTAACTAGCTGAATGCCTTTAGGCAAGTCTCTAAGTATGCTTCCTCAGACAGTAGGGAATAGATGGTAGGTACAAAATAAATGCCTTTCATTCATCATTCATTCATTCATTCATTTATTCTTCCTTCCTTCCTTTCTTTCTTCATCTACAAAACTCCTAAATGTACTTGAAACTCCAAAGTTCTCTTCTAGGCCCTGACTGATGGCCAAGAATTTCTTCTACAAAGTACATGTTTCTGTAGATCCTTTTGCTGCCCCAGAGTGCCTCATTTCACTAGTTTCTCCTAATAGACAGCTCGTGTTATCAGGGTAAGTTGGAATACAGTGAAGGGGAAAGCCTTATGTTCCCTTGAGAAACACAGAAAACCATATTCACTAGGTGTGTGTATATATACAAACACATATATAATGTGTGCATTCATATATACATTACATATATTCGGTGGTATATGTGTGTGTGCATATATGTATGTACCTATACATATATACACAAAAGTAATTACAATAATATTGAAAAATATATATAAAAGATAAAGATAGAAGCAAATAAAAGTACCCCCCCCAAAATGCTGCAAATCCCAAATAAGAATTTAATTATTTATTTGTTTGTTTGTTTGTTTGTTGCTGGGTAATGTGGGTTAAGTGACTTGCCCAGGGTCACATAGCTAATGTCAAGTGTCTGAGGTCGGATTTGAACTCAGGTCCTCTTGACTCCAGTGCTAGTGCTTTATCCACTGTGCCACCTAGCTGTCCCCCCAAAAAAGATGTTAATTAAAACAATTCTGAGTTTTCATCTCATACCCCTTAAATTCAAATTGGCAAGCTCATAAAAGACAGAGAAAGTTCATGGAGGAGGGCTGTGAGAAGACAGGCATATTACCATTATCCTAATTTCCTTAGAGCTATGGATTGGTCTAACCCTTCTGGGGGAAAAATTTTGGAATTGTCACTACATTCTTCATACTCCCTGACCCTAAGAAACCAATAGAAGAATGGAAAGTTGCATATACAAACACATGTTGGTAGTAATGATTTCTGTGGTAGCAAAACCTAGGAAATGAAGATGCTGAGGGATCACAGAATGGCTGAACAAACCATACCCTAAGAAGTCACTTAACCTCTCTGGGCCTCAGATTCCTCCAATGGAAAATGAAATCATTGGAATCAATGACCTTGAAGGTCTTTTCTGGTTCTAGGATTTCTGCTCCTCCAGCTTAATCTGGAAGAAGAGAGAAGAAAAATCACCTCCCTCCCTCCTTTGCAGAATTTGGGGGCTATGGATGTACTGCTCATACTTAGCTGATGTACTAGTGAGCTTTGCTGAACTACTCTCCCTCCCCACTGGCCCTTCTTTTGATTTTTCTTTGTTATAAGGGTTGGAATTCTGGGGAGGTAAGGGGAGAGGGACACGTGGAAATAACGGCAATATAAAAATGTTAAGAACCAATAAAAATGTAAAATACAAATCAAATTTACATTTCTCTATGATCTTCTCTATTGTGTGCTAAGAAACCACAAACATGAAGGACTCCAAGAAGCAATGTGGAATTCTCCTATGGAGTGATATGGAGGGAAGCAAATAGAACCAAGAAGGCAGAAAGCGGTAGGGATGACAATAAATGGAAATGAAGATAACAGTTAATGCACACAGGAATCTGCTCAAGCACAATGGCCAAAGCTAGTTCCAGATGACTGCCATTAAAACACGCTTCCTTCCTCTCTATTAGGAAATTGTACCTGTGAAATATTTATTGCACGTTTTATCAGCCAAAGCCCTACATCAAAAGGCTGTGTTTAAATACTTTCTAAAGGGAAGATATCATGGGTGTGGTGAAGGGGATGGAGTTTATTGGCTCATAGATCATAGATACAGAAGGGAAAGAACCTTAAAGGGAAGCTATTCCAACCCCCTTGTTTTTACAGGTGAGGAAACTGAGGTCAACAGAGGCCAAATAATTATGAGCATAGATTTAAGACTGAAAGGAGCCATCGAACCCAACTCCTTCATTTTACAGATGAGGAGACTGAGGCACAGAATGTCTGGGTGATTTGCCCAGAGCCACATGGCTGTAGAAAAACACAAGTATCAATAAAATAGTATAATTGTGTTATTAGCATTAATTGGTTATTAGTGTTAATATAAAATTAACCAACTGTAACCATGGTAACCAGAATGAAGGAGATTCAAGGCTTGATCATCTGACAGGAAGACTTGGGTAACTCTTCCAATGTTTTCATCATTAAGAAGGGAAAGGGGAGGGCGCTCTTTGGGCTTCCAGCCCAGGTCAGACAGGAATCATTCCCAGGTGAGGGAGGGAAAGGCACCAGGCAGGAATCCAGAAGGAAAGCAGCTGTCAGAATGTTGCACTTCAAGGAGGGGAGGGCTGACATTCCTGTCTCTGGCATCCAGTACAGTCTCCTTGTGGATTTCACCTTCTCTCCTCCAACCTAGCCTGCCCTGGAACTCCTCTCCCTCCCTTCCATCACTCACCAGGCAGTGCCCAGCCATCCTAGTTCCCTCATCTCCTGGAACATCCTCCCTCCAGCCAGACCATTGGGTGGGGATTTCCACTTCTTCATGAAAAGGGCTATGACTGACTCACCCTCCTCTGCCTCCCCCCACCCCATCTGGCTCCTCTTTGTCGACTGCCTTATTTGTTCTGACATGTGGATAGCTAGCTCTGGGCTGCTTTGACAGCTGCCTGTGAACCTCCAGGAGAGTGAGTGCTGTGTCAATAAGACTGACCTCTCACATCTCTGTGTTTGATGCTTTCCGAAGCACTTTCCTAGCTCTATAATGGAAGAAGTCCCTGGGAGCTCAGCAGGTCAGGTACTATTATCAACATTTTACGGATGAGTAAAGTAAGGTTCCCAGACAGCTGTAGACACACAGCCAATCAGCAGCAGAATCAGGTCTAGAACCCCAGGCAATTCTCTTCCCACAAAGGGGTGTGCCTCCTATGGACCCTAGGTGTGCCACAAACCAACTAGTTCTTACATTCACAATCCACAAGCATACTGAGCCCTCCCACAAAAAGCATGGATCTAAGCTGTGGAATCATGAATTCCTCATAGCTAATAATAATAATAATAACAGTAACAATAATAACTAATAATTATGTAGTATCTACTATGTGCCAGGCACTATGATAAGCACTTACAATTATTATCATTTGATCCTCACAACAACTCTGGCAGGTTGTATTATTATCCCCATTTTACAGCTAAGGAAACTGAAGCAAAAAGAGGCAATGTGACATGCCCAGGGTCACACAACTAGTGGTGTCTGAGGTTAGATTTGAACTCAGGTCTTCCTGGTTCCAGGTTTGTCACTGTATCCACTGTACCACCCAGCTGCCTGGATACAGAATGATACTGGAATCACTGTGTTGAGTGAAACCCCAGTTTGAGAAACAGTGTACTCCACAATGCTGTCTCTCTTGGTATGTGCCCAGCTCCTGCACACAATAGGTACAGCTGGTACAGACAAGACTACATTCCATCTAGCCATCCCTGAACACCTCCCCCAACTTGTCTCCTGTTCTGCTGCCTCATTCACAGGTTATACCACCTCCCCACCCCCCTTTCCTTTTCTCTTCTCACTCTGATAGAAAAAAAGAAATAGCATTAATTACCATTGTTTCTGGAAGGAGTTGATAGTAGAACCATCTACAGCTCCCTTCACCATCCCTGTGACTCACTAGACCTAAACCCTGGTCACCCCTTCTCTATTTGGGCTGTTTCCCCCTCTTGGACTTGAAGCTCTTTGAGGGCGGGCATGATCTCCCTTTGAACTTGGATCCCCAGCACCTGGTACATAGCAGGGACGATGGAATATGATCCCCAGAATTAGACAGGATCCTTAAGGTGATCTCCAAAGCATGGATCCATTCAGATCTTCCTGATTGCAAGTTCAGCCCTCTGTCCACTTCACCACATTAGCTGCTTCTTAATAGAGAAAGATTTTTGTCATTGAGTCATTTTTCAACCGTGTCTGATTCTTGGTGACCCCATTTGGGATTTTCTTGACAAAGATACTAGAGTGGTTTTGCCATTTCCTTCTCCGACTCATTTTACAAATGAGGAAATTGAGGCAAATAAGGTTAATGACTTGCCCAGGGTCACACAGCTGGCTAGATTTGAACTCAGGAAATTGAGTCTTCCTGACTTCAGGCTAGGCACCCTATCCACTGCTCCACCTAGCTGCCCAGCGAAAGATTATCCCCCCTTTTAGAGATGAAGAATCTGAAGCTATGAGAGATTCATAGGGTTATCAATCTAGAACTGGCAGGGTCCTCAGAAGTCAGCTTGTCCCATCTCTGGGTAGTTTTAGGCTCTTCCTTACATCCAGCCAAAATCTGCTGCATCATCACTTCCACCCTTTGATCTTGGGTTGTATCTTTGGGAGATGAATCAGAAACATCATAGACTCTTTGGGCTAGAAGACACCTTTGAGAATGTCTGGCCAAATTCTGCCATGTTATAGATAAGAAGAGCAAAATCCACTTCTTTGTAACCTCCACCCTTGGTGGAGGTGTCTTGGGAAATGGGTTGGGCAATTGGATGTGCTTTGAGAAAACCTGTCGTAAATCATTTGATTGGTTGAGCCAGAAAAGATCCCTGAGATCATCTATTCAAACTCCCCTATTTTATAGGTAAGTTAGACCCAGAGAGATAAAATTACTTTTGCCAAAGTTACACAGCCAACAATTTAGAGTCAATCAAGTCAGCCAACCAATCTAGAGGCAGGTAGGAACAGCGGACAGAGAGCTTGTCTGCACCATGGTAGGCTGTCTACCTTACACAAAAATCTAATCCTTTGCTTCTTTTTCTTTGGTTTTCATAGGAATGTAGAATTTCTAAGTTAGAGGGGCCCTCAGAAATTAACTTGTAATTTGGTGGAAATCCCCTATACAATAGCGCTGATGACCTGTCACCCCACTGCTGCTGGAACCCAGGGGATGGGCACACATTACTTCCATAGGCAGTCCGTTCCACTTTTATATGGATCAAATTGTTCATGAGTTCTCCCTTTAAATCTTCCCTCCTACAACTGAAAACCATTTCTCGTTTTCCTGCAGCCAAGCAGAATAAATTTAACCTTGTTCTTCATGACAGCCCTTCAATCATATACCTCATTAGTCTTCTCTTTTCCAAAGCGGGAGGAGGGAAGAAAAAGATCAGCAGTTCTTTCAATGATCCTTGCAAGTCATAGTTTCAAACTGGCTTGGTACAGTGGGGAAAGAACTGGCTTTTGAGTCAAAGAACCTGGGTTCCAATCCTGCCTCTCTTACCTACTACCCATGTGACCTTGGGCAGATCACTTCATCTCTGAGGCCCTCAGTTTCCTCTTTGGTTAAATGAGGGGGTTGGCCTAGATCAAAGCTTCTTAAACTGTGGGCCTCAACCCCATTTGGGGTCACGTAACTGAATGAATGTGGGGATCGAGAAAAATTTGGCAGTAAACGTTTGATTTGTATACCTATTTTATGTACCTCAATACCCAGGGTCGAATAAAAATTTCTCAGGCAAAAATGGGTTTCTATTGGGAAAAGTTTAAGAAGCCCTAGCCTAGATGATTCCTAAGGTCCCTTCCAGCTCTAATCATTCTTGGCCACCTTCCCCAGGTATGCTAACATTTGTCAGCATCTTCCCTACAGTGTAACATCCAGAATTGGACACAGTATGATAGATCAGGTCTGGCTTTGGTAGAGCAGGACACAGCAACCTCAATCTGGACACCACATTTCCACAAGTTGCAGACCAAGGTTACTACATGAGCTTTGGGAGTCACCATAATCGTTTTGGCATATGACTATAAGGCCTAGATCATTTTTTCAGATAAACTTTTGTCGCATGCATCTCATGCTTGCGAAGTTAATTTCTTGAACCCAAGTATGAGGCTACGTTCATCCCTAGTCAATTTCATCTTTTTAGACCCTGCCCATTTTCCTGGCCGAAGTTTTAGTCTTCCTCAACTACAAAATAACTATAATCCTCCTTACAGCCTTGCTGAGAGGAAAGGTCTTTGTAAGCCTTCTATAGAAAGAAGAATTATTATTTTATGAGGCATTCACACTACCATCACCCCATCATCACTGAGGAAGAGAAGAAAGAGGTTAAGACAGTGATTTGGTTGGAATGTGGGTGGAGCAACAAACGCCTGCCAACAGTCTGGCAGCTTCCTGATTGGCAGGAGGGAGTCTAGCTTGAAAGAGTCCCTGATTGTCCTGGGAGAAGGGGGTGTACTAGTATAAAAGATGTCACTTTGATGGTTGGCCAGAATGAGTGGAATACAGTGGGGCTCCAGTGGGCTCCTGTGATGGTAAAGTACACTTCAGAACCACAGACAATTAGACCTACGAGGACTTTGGAAGATAGTTTAGGAGAGCAGCTTGAAACTTTAGAACAGAGAATGCTAGCTAGCGCTGAGATGGACTTTAGATCCCAGAATGTCCTTCCCGAAAGGATTCGGCACCTAGAATGTCAGAGCTGCAAGGGAGATAAAACCATGTACTGCCAGAGGAGGTGAGACCTTAGAACATAGAATGTCACAGCTGAAGGGATAGATAGAGAATACAGAAGTACCTTAGAACACAGATTGTGGAATGTCCCAGCTGGGACATTAGAACACAGATTATAAAAGTCAGCAGGGATCATGGATTTAGAAGTAAAAAGGATATCAAGGGACCATCTAGTACATTCCCTTCATTTTACAAAAGAGGAAACTGAGGCCCAGAAAGAGGAAGTGATTTGTCAATGGTCACACAAGAGATAAGTGGCAGAACTGGGATTCCAATTCAGATGCTCAGTCTCCAAATGCCTTTGTTCCTGTCTGAGAAGATGAGCTTGCCCTGCTCCTTGCCAAAGTGAATTCCTTCACCCTGCCCAGGCAACCCTTATCTTACCCTTTCATCTCCTCTGGGATTTTGCTTTGTCAACCATTCTCATTGTCTTTCTTCTTCAATCACTCCCTCTACCTGCTCCTTCCCCTCTTCTAACAAACAAGTTCATCTGCCTCCTTACCTTAAATTTAAAAATCTCTTGACTTTGCTATCACCCTCAGATCATACAGCACAAACCCTTTATTTTATAGATGAAGGCAGTGAGGGGTTATATGTCTTGCCCAAGGTCACAGAGCCAGTAAAGGGTCCAGATGTTTTCATTTCAAGCCCAGTGCTCTTTCCATTATACTACACAGTGTTCATCCAAATGTTCAATGCGTATTCTGACCATTTTATTAACAAATTTAATTTATCATGTTAGCTATATATGTACATTAAAACCCCTTACAGGTTTCAAGGACACCCTGATTCCTCTAGATTGAACTCTAGATTTTAATAAAAGCAAGAACCTGTTGCCCTCTTCCTGATAATTGTAGGAAATACAGCCAGAAAAACCTTTAGTCAACAAGAAATAGCAAGCACTTACCATGAGCCAGGTACTATGCTAAGAGCTAGTGATAGAAAAGACAAAAACAAGGCTCCTGCTCTCAGGGGGCTTACTCTTAGAGGTTATCCATTTCCAAGGTGTCAAACATGGACATGTAATTGGGAAATATTTAACAAAATAAACAAAATCACAATAGAACATAGATAACATTAATATTTGCTTTCCTAGGTCAACATGAGGCCCCAGAGAACTGTTATATATTTTAGTGGTAACCATTTTTATTTGAGTTTGAAACCACTAATCTAATCCAACCCCCTCTTTTTACAAAGATCAGCTGAAGTCAGGAAGGCTCAACTTCCTGAATTAAAATCTAGCCTCAGATACTTACTAGCTGAGTCACCCTGGACAAGTCACTTAATCCTGCTTGTTTGAGTTTCCTCATCTGTAAAATGAGCCAGAGAACGAAATGGCAAACCACTCTAGTATCTCTGCCCTGAAAACCCCAAATGGGATCTTGGAATGTAAAATACAACTGAAAAACAAAACAACAACAATCACCACCTTTTTTTTTCTTTTTTACAAAGTGAACAGAGCTTCAGGGAGGTAAAGTTAGTTGGTCAACAGGTATTTATTACACTTACAATCTGCCAAGTCTTAGAAGGGAATATATGGAAGAGTATATCATGAGGTAGTAAACTCATGATGGGACAACAGATTAGCTATGGAGGGTGAGTGCCAGTGAGGAGTTGAGGGAGGATGACTTGTCCAAGGTCACAGTACTGATCTGGCTGAGAACCAAAGCCAGGGATCCTGACTCCAAACACTATTTCTACCCTGCTGCCAAATACTAGAATAATACAAAAAGAACAACCTAATACTTAATGGTTTTTTAAAGATCATCACTATAGACACCGCCACTGACCCTTAACAACATGAAGGTGGGAGAGATTGAGAGGGGAGTAGGTAGTGTAAGTATTCTTATCTCCCTTTTACCAGGGAGAGACCTGAGGTCCAGAGCCACAAAGTAACTGACCCCCACACACAAAGAAAGGCAGAACCGGAGCTGAATGGCTAACTCAGGTTTCCTGACAATGAGAGCTGTCCAAGGTTAGAATGGGCTGCCTCAGGAGGGAGTGAGTTCCCCCTGACTGGAGCTACCCAAGGAATGGCTGAATGGTCACTGATCAGATATATTCATTCCTGTGCTGCAGGAAATGACATAATGGCATTCTTGGGCATTGAGTTAGGGAAAGGCTTAAATTAAGAAAACCAATCAGCTCTCCTCTTTTAATTAAAAATTAGAAATTCCTACCTAGTAACCATGACAAGGTCAACTCAAGTGATGGAATGTTACAGCTAAAAAAGCCCTTAGGGATCTTTGAGTCCAACCACCTCGTTTTACAGATAAGGAAACCCAGAGGTGTTAAGTGATTTTCCCAAGGTCGGTGACATAGGTAGGTGTCAGTATCAAATCACTACTTTAGAGGGGTTGAGTTGTGGGGTTTTGGGCTAAAATATTTAAGAAATAAATTCCCAAAAGAAAGTTTTCTGAGCAATGGTTATTCTTCATATTTAAATATCCCCCAGGGCTGCCCATCAATTGGGGAATGGCTGAACAAATTGTGGTATATGAATGTAATGGAATTCTATTGTACTGTAAGAAACAATGAGCAGGCGGATTTCAGAGAAACCTGGAAGGACTTGCATGAATTGATGATGAGTGAGATGAGCAGAACCAGGAGAACATTGTACACAGTATAATCAACATTATGTGTTGATCAACTGTGATAGACTTGATTCTTCTCAGCAATACAACGGTACAGGATAGTTCCAAAGAACTCATGATGGAAAAGGCTCTCCAAATCCAGAAGAAAAAAAAAAAGAACTGTGGAATATGGATGCAGATTGAACCATACTATTTCTTTTGTTTTTGGTGCTGTTGTTTTTCTTTTTTGAGGTTTTTCCTTTCTGCTCTGATTCTTCACTTATAACATTACTAATGCAGAAATATGTTTAATGTTATTGTACATATATAACCTATATCAGATTACTTGCTGTCTTGGGGGAGGGGGAGGGAGGGAAAAACTTGAAACTAGAAATCTTATCAAAACAAATGTTGAAAACTATCTCTACATGTAACTGGAAAATAATAAAATACTTTCATAATTTTAAAATAAATAAATATCCCCCAGAAAATGACTGTGCAGGGCATAACTCTCACCAATATTGGTGAATTTTGCTGGGTTCATTACAAGCCAATTACCTCGTACTCATAAGTTCTATCGACCACTTTCTCTGTTCCTCATGGAAAGTCTGCATTTATAATGACTCAACAAGCATTACTATGCTTGAAATACTTTCTCTTTTTTTTGGCCAACTGATATATCTTTTATTTGTTTTTTAAATTTTAAAAGTATTGTGGATGCTCTTTGTTTTTTATATCAATCATTCCCCAATAAATGATAGACTCACAAGCTCCTATAGTTTTCATTATCACATCTATGCTGATGACTCCCAGGTCCATATATCCAGTCCTAGCTTCTCTCCTGAACTGCAGTCCTGTATCACCATTTGTCTATTGGACATCTCAAACTGGATGTCCCAGACCCATCTCAAAATTTGACATATCCAAAATTGATCTCTTTCTCTTTCTCCTGAAACCCCTCCCTCTTCCAAACTTCCCTATTTCTGTCAAAGGCACCACAATCCCTCTGGTGTCTATAATCTCAGCAGCACACTGGATTCCTCACTCTACTTCACCTCACCTAGCCAATCACTTGACAAATCTTGATTTTGCTATACTCACATCTTTTACATCCAACCCCTCCTCTCCACTCAAACAATCACCACCTTAGTTCTGGCCCCCATCATCTCTCACTTAAATTATTGCACCAACCTCCTAATTAGGCTCCCTGGCTCACTCCCGGTCATCCTATACACTATTGCCAAAGTAATTTTCCTCAAGTGAAGATGTGAATATGGGAAGCCTCCACTCAATGTACTAGGCACCCCCTAGGAGCAAAGGAGCATACACTCGAGTTAGGGTTGATGATTCATACAGATATGAGAATATATAAACTAGAACAGATCACTTGGGCAACAGAAGGCACAAGGAATCAGAGGAAAGGCTTCATGTAGCAGGTGGCCCAAGGGCTGAGATTTGAACTAGGGCCTCTAAAGGCAAGGTTCTTACCACCTGGTTAATTGTTGTGGTCCTTGTTCCTGACATTGGGGTGATGTCATGACTTGGAGTGAATTGGATTGAAGTGAGGGAGGGCTGTGCAAAGTCACCAGCCTCACTCTCTCCTCCAGAACCATCTGGGTCCAGTGGCAAGATCTACATCAGGATGACCGGAGACAGTCCCACCATCTAGTTAATATTCTGCTTTGGAACACATTCCAACCTCCTACATGGAGGAATAAAGCTGGAAAGTGGGCATGACTGGCCCTCATGCCCCACCAAATGTGTGAAGAAGAAGAACTGGTCCTCTCTGACCTTCTGCTTCTTGCTACTGGTTTTTAATCTTATCTAAACTCCCATTTCCCTTAGCAGCGAAATATTAACAATGAACGAACTGTTATCGTTGTAACACTGAAGACTTCAGAACATAAAATCTGGGTTCTGCCGCTAACTAGCTGGATGACCTTGGGTAAGCTGCTACACATCTCTGTTAAGTGATTTGTCTTTGGGCCTCCATCTCCTCATCTCGTCTCCTAGGAACCTTGAGGCTCTAAAATTCCAAAGCTCTTCCAGTAGCACAAAGAAACCCTGCAAATAGTCAGACTGAGTGTCATCCTCCTCATCCAAGGCAGACAAACCAGGAAAACGATTACCCTAAGCCGTGTCTCAAACAGTAAAGATGGGTGGTAGTGGTGGTGGTTGTTCAGTCATTTCAGTTGTGTCTGACTGGCTTTTCTTGGCAAAGATCCTGAAGACATTTGCCATTTCCTTTTCCAACTCATTTTACACATGAGGAAATTGAGGCAAATAGGGTTAAGTGACTTGTCCAGGGTCACACAGCTAATACCTATCTGAGGCCAGATTTGAACTCAGTTCTTCCTGACTCCAGGCCTGTCACTGTATCCACTGTGCCACCTAGTGAGCCAACTGCAATCACCCACCCTTCAAAAAGAGCTTTATCAAAATAAAAGAAAAGAAATTCATTTTCTGGGTAGAAGGAAGAGGAGAAGTAAATTAAATGAGTCATTAAATGAGGGTATTACAAAGAAATGATTCTTCCTTTTCTGGCTGTCTACACATTGTTTACCCCCAATAGAAGGTAAGCTTCTTGAGAGCAGGTATTAGTTCATTTCTGTCTTTATACCTCCCCAGGGCCTGGCATATAGTATGTATTTAACTAATGTTTATGGAAAATTGACAAAATGAATGAATGAATGAATGAATGGCTCAACAGGAGTCAACAACACATATCTAGGAATCACAGAAAGAATGTTCTCCAGCACCACTCCTACAAGACCAAGGGTCCTTCCTCACTTCCTACTTTTCCTCACTGAGTTTAGGAGTGCCAGCTTCAAGATCCTTGTAAGAGGAATATGTGGTGTACAGTTAATGTGAATTCATAGATATAAAGCCTTGTCATTTTACAGAGAAGGCATCTCAGGAGGCTCAAAGGAGTTGACTGACCTGCCCAAGTTCCCAATGACGGGAAGCAGCAGACTCTCTGACTCCAAACCTAGGATTTTTTTTTTCAATCTATACTACATTACACTGTGTGCACAACATTTTTTCTTTTTTTTCTTTCTTTTTTAACTATCAGACTTTTTTGGAGATAGATGGTGGTATAGTACAAGAATGCTAGCCTTGGAATAAGAAAGATTGGAGTTCAAATTCTGCCTCAGATATGGAGTCTCAATTTCCTCAGCTGTAAAATGAGAATGATAACGGCACCTACCACCCAAGGCTATTGTGAGGATCAAATGAGATATCTGTAAAGTGTTTATAGTGTCTGGTACATCGGTGTCATATAAATGTCAGCTATGATTAGTTTTTAGATTCTTTTTCCAAGTGTCTGAGGCTGGATTTGAACTCAGGTCCTCCTGAATCCAGGGCTGGTGCTTTATCCACTGCACCATCTAGCTGCCCCCTAGTTTTTAGATTTCTTTTTTTTTTTTGTGGGGCTGTGGGGGTTAAGTGACTTGCCCAGGGTCACACAGCTAGTAAGTGTCAAGTGTCTGAGTCCGGATTTGAACTCAGGTCCTCCTGAATCCAGGGCCGGTGCTTTATTCACTGCACCACCTAACTGCCCCTAGATTTTTTTAAAAGGACATTCTTTTGATATTCTTTGTCCTTTATAGAGTCCCCCCACCCCACCCCAGTAACTGACAATCTCTCAACACCACGGAGAAAGAAGCCTTTCTCTGTCCCCCTTAATGCTATTGCCCTCCTACTAAAAATTGGTCCTGTCAATAGCTTGTCTGTACCTGATGTCTCCTCCATTAGCCTGTGAGTTCCTGGGGGGCAGTTTTTACCTTTCTTTGTAGCCCCAGCACTTAACAGAGTACTTGGCACATAGTAGGTACTTAACGAGTGCTTTTTTTTTTTAACTTTCCTGCCTTGTAGCAAAGAAAAATGGTAAAAAACAAAACCACACGGCACAGCATCCTCAAAAGTCTCTTCCAGCTTTAAATCTGTGATCCTGGGGCAGCTAGATGGTGCAGTGGATAAAACACTGGCCCTGGATTCAGGAGGACCTGAGTTCAAATCCGGCTTCAGCCACTTAACATTTACTAGCTGTGTGACCCTGGGCAAGTCACTTAACCCCAATTGCCTCACCAAAAAAAAAAAAAAAAAAAAAGATAAATCTGTGATCCTATGAAGAAATTAGCCCAACCTCTAAGACTTAGGAAACCACAAAACTTTCAGTTGATTGCTTTTTTTTTTTTTAACATAAAGTGAATTGATGAAACATCTTACTTTCCTCTGTTGGTGCTGAAAGGCCTATCCAGGAATAACAGGTCTAGTGATAGGGACAGCTAGGTGGCACAGTAATAGAGGGACAACTAGGAGGCACAGTGATAGAGTGCCAGCTCTGGAGTCAAGGAGTCCGAATTCATATCCAGCCTCAAACACTTACTAGCTGTGTGATACTGGGCAAGTCACTTAACCCCGACTGCTACCCCCCCCCAAAAAAAGTTTATAGGGTGCTTGATGTAGTACAAAATCCTTTTCCCACAATCCTTTGTGCTAGCAAGAATGATTATTCCCATTTTGGGGGGATGGAATAACTGAGGAACTGAGACATCACCAAACTCTAGTCAATTGTAGAGTCAGAAGACCTGAGTTCAAATGCTACCTCTGATGCTTAACCTCCCTGGGCCTCAGTTTCCTCATCTGTAAAATCAGGAGGTGGTACTTGGTGGACTCCAAGTTTACTTCCAACTCTAGATATATGATCTTACAGATCACTTAACTTTTCAGGGTCTCAGTTTCCTCATCTCCAAAAATGGGGTCAAGGGGTTGGACTACACGGCCTCTGAGGTCCTCCTAGCTCTAGAAGCATGATACTTGTGATAAGATAGGGAGGACAAAACCTCCAGTCTCCTGACTCCCAGTTCTGCGCTCCTCACTATAAGAAACAAGCCTCCAAATTCAAAGGCTGGGAGAGAGGGGTAAGAAATGTCTCCACTTGATGCCCATCAATTGCTGAACAAGTGATGTATGATTGTGATAGTACACTGTGGTTCTCTAAGAAATGACAAGCAGGATGGTTTCAGGAAAACCTGGGAAAACTCATATGAAATGATTTAAAGTGAGCAGAACCAGAAGAAAACTGTACAAAGTAACAGCAACATTGTAATAAGGATCAACTGTGCAAGACTGAGCTACTCTGATCAAGACAATGACCCAAGACAATTCCAAAAGACCCATGAAAAGAAATGTATTCCCCTCCAAAAAGAAAACTGATAAACTCTGAGAGCAGATTGAAGCATGTTTTTTTCCACTTTGTTTTTCTTGGTTTTTTTTTTTTTTTGGTTTTCTTTTGCAAAATGGCTAATATAGAATTATGTTTTGCATGATTTCACATTATAATTGATATCATATTGCTTGCCTTCTCAAGAGGTGGGGGAGGGGCTGGAGGGAGGAAAAATGTATTTTAAGTGAATGTTTAAAAATCTTTAAATGTAATTGGGGAATATTTAATGAAAAATATATTTTAAAAGGAAAGAAGGAATAAAGGGAGGGAGTGAGGAGAGGGAAGGGGAAAATGTAGAGAGGAAGGCAAGGAAGGGAGGGAAGGAGAGAGGGAGAGAGGGAGATAGGAAGGGAGGGAGGTCTCCCCCTGGAAAGTGCTCACTGAATGTCTTCACATCACATGAGAAGTCACGTGGCCCAGGGTAGAGGGGGTGGAAAAAGCAGAGCAGGCACCTGGGCTTCCAAAGAGTTGGCAGAAATGTGAAGAAAAACAAAAATGGGCTTTATACTTGAAGGGCATGTCCCTTGAATGAGCTAAAAATGACCCTCACAGGGACTGAACTTTAAAAATAGCCCCCAGGGAATGTAAAGGGGACAAGCAGCCCAGCCGCATATCTAGACAGTCAAGTGCCAAAGTTTGCGTGCCAGCCCACTTTGGAAAAGCACATATTCAGAGGGTGGTTGGGGGTGCAGCAAGGAATGCATTCTGATTTAGAAAGCAGAGCTCACTCACTAGATTTGGAGCAGAACCCCTCAGTTTCAGCCCTGGCTCTCCTGGATATTAGCTGTGTGACCTGAGGCAAATCATTTCCCCCATAAAATGAAGATGTTGCACTTGAACCTCCAAGATCCCTTCCAGCCTGACCTTGGTTTCCTTGTCTAAAAAATGAGAAAGTTGGAGAGGTCCAACAGCAAGAGTACTGACTCTAAAGTCCAAATCACACCTCTGTGTGATATGTTGGTCAAATTACTGAAACTCCCTGGGCTTTTGTTTCCTTATGTGATAAAGGAGATTGAATAAGATGGCCTCTCCAGGTACCACGACTGAAATATGGTTCTATGAAAAGAATAGCGTTGATGGGGGCAGCTAGGTGATGCAGTGCATAAAGCACCAACCTTGGATTCAGGAGGACCTGAGTTCAAATTCGGTTTCTGACACTTGACAATTACTAGCTGTGTGACCCTGGGCAAGTCACTTAACCCCCATTGCCCCAGAAAAAAAGAATAGCATTGATATAAAATTCTGAGGTCTGCAAAACTTGCTTAATCCTGACAACTACCCTGTGAAGTGAATGCTGTTCTTATCCCCATTTTACAGATGAGGAAACTGAGGTTCAGGAAGTTTCAATGACTTCCTTGCCCACAGTCATACAGCCAGTTTTTGTCAGAGGTGGGATGTGAAACCAGTTCTTTTCTAAAATCATTTCTTCCTAAATCCGAGGCCATCACGCTATATGCTACGCCCCCACCAAATATTCTCTTATCTGAGCCTCACAACAACCCCAGGAGATAGGGTACTTTTATTGTCCCCATTTTTACATAGGAGGAAACTGAGGCAGACAGTGGCCAAGTGACTTTCCCAGGGTCACACAGCATTAGTTTCTGAAGCCACATTTAAACTCAGGTCTTCCTGACTCCCAGGTCATGATGCTTCTTTAATCACTTCTGTGGGCTTGTTTTCTCATCTGCCAAATTAGGGAGTTGGACTATCAGGGATTTTTAACCTGGGGTCCTTGAACTTTATTTTTAAAAATATTTTGATAACGGTGTTTCTATGTCATTGGTTTCCTTTGTAATCCTATGTACATGATTCAGAAAAGGGTCTGATTCAGAGAACATTATTGGAGATCATTTAGGGAAGGGTCTCCAGGCTTCACTGAACTATTTGTCAAAGGGACACAAGATACAAAAAATTGCTAAGAGCCCCTGAAGTAGAAGATTGGTAAGGACAGTTCCAACAATGAATGAATAAAGGGATGGATGGATGGATGGATGGATGGATGGATGGATGGATGGATGGATGGATGAGCATTTACTAGTTAAGCTCCAAAGAGCCAACATAGCCTAAACACCCCAGGGAACACTTGCAAAAATCAGGCAGTCCCTGCCCTCAAGCAGTTTACATATAAATAGAAGAATTCTAAAGTTACAGTCCTGCCTCTCTAACTCTAAAGCTTTTACAAATGAAACTGTTTGGAATACACAACAACATCAATTCTTTGTGCTCCAACAGTTGGACCTCAAGTACTCCACCAGGAAACACTTTCACTCCCACCGTGGGATGTCTACAGCTGATTGTTTAACCTCCAACAAAGATATCCTGGCAGCCCCCGTGGGGGGTGGGAGGGGTGGGGAAGCAGGGAATCGTCCATCTATTCAAGAGAGAAGAGGATGGAGAGAAGGGATGGGAGAGAAAGCCCCTTTGCAAAATGACTTAAAACTCTCATTTCCTACTAAAGAACACTCTTTAGAGTGGTTAATGTGAGGGTGCAGCTTCTCATTTGAATTAGCACCTTTGTTTGGGCCCTTCTGCCCCAAGCCACAGTATGTTGGGTTTGCCATAGATGCCTCGCCAGCCTCAACTCAGGCACAAGAGGCAAAGGGTCCAGACCCTCCCCTCCCCCCACCCCCCAGGAGCCAGGAGTCCTGGCTCTCTCTGCCACTGAGCACTTAAGTCATGTTGGATAAGTAAGTCACTTTGGCTCCATTCAGCCCACACTTAATAATCATGATGAAGCAGCCCAAAGAATAATAGCATATCCAGGAAGAGATCCTGCCTGCCCAACAACCTTAAAGGTCTTTTCAAAACCTCCCTTTAATTTTAGGTTTTGCAGAAAACCAGACTATCTCAAACCCAAACCTCCCCACCTGATGTCCAAGGACATGAATTCTAATTTGGCTTCAGTTCCTCCCTCCCTCTGTGAGCTTGAGGACAGCAGGGAGGTCTGGGTTTTGGAGAACGAAGCCCTGGGGTTGAACCTGAGCTCTCCTTTTTACTACCTGTGTGACTTTGGACAAGTCATTTGTGCCTAAATTTCTTTGTCTAGGTTGGACAAGATGACCCCTTTGAGCATCAACTTCCTTATCTGTAAAAGGGGTTGGATTGAATGGCCTATGAGATCCCACTGAGATCTCCATTTAGGACCCAATGATTCTATCTCTGGACCCCAGTTTCCTCTTTGGTGAAATGGAGAGATCAGACTCGAGAGCCTCTAGGCACCATCCTATCTTTGCACCCATGACCCTGTGAACCTGCGGCTCATTGGAATAGAGCAGGCTAGGACTGACTGTGCCGCCTTCCCAGCAGAACCATGCCCCATCTCGTAGCACCCCTCCTTTTAGAACAATGAAATGGGACCGGGAGGGAAGTGTCATTCAGCCTGTTCTCCAACACTGGACAGAGGGTACACAGAGTGGAACAAATGAGGGACTGGGGCGGGTGGGGGGGGGCTGGCATTCCCCCTTCCAGGGAATATTCCAAATTGAGCAGCTGTTCAGCATTTCTAAAGGTAGAAAGCCCGTCAGAGATGGGAAAACAAGAATGGGTTAAAAAGAGATTGGTCTTCTCCCTTCCTCCCCAATACCGCCACCCATGAAGGAGAAAAGGCTCTGGTGAAGCCTCCAAGTTCATATCTTCCAGGGGCACTGAAGATTCCAAAGATCTTCCCGGCAAGAGAGACCGCTTTTCTTCATTGATTTTGTTTTGTTTTTCCCGGCTAAGTCAGGCCAGAGAGAGCCTGAACCACGCAAATTGGATTTTTTTTTTTTTGGCCTTGCCTTGCCCTGGTGGGAGCAGCATCCTGAGATCTGGGGCCTCCTCCTTTCAAACAAAGGCTCTGAGACTAACTACACCGAGACAAGCAAAGGTCTGACGTGCTAAGAACCTCCACCCCCACCCCCCAGCCGCCCCCGAAATATCAGAGAGGGGTGGGAGGCAGGCATTTTTGTCAGTGGACCGAGCCCAGCCCAAGCATGCCGAGGGCCGGAGTGTTCCTGGGTGGGGTGCATGCGTGCCTGTGCCCCGGCATGGTGCACACGTGCGTTTGTTGTGGCTGTGGTGACCACGCACGTAAGTGCAGGCCACACAGCTCTGTCTCTCCCGTGACTCTGCTGGTCCTCGAAGGGTAAGTCAAGTCAAGGAGCGTTGATTAGGCGCCTTCTGCGCGCCAGGCATTGTGTTAGGTGCTGCGCAGGGTGGCTTCGGCAGCTGCCCAGTGCCCGGCCAGGTTTTCAAGTGCCGGATGCCTCCGCACCGGCCCGTGAGAATGCCAACCCCAAGGAAAGGCTGACCCCAGTCCCAGCCTGTCCCGCCGTGCCCCCCACCGCAGCCGGAGCGCGCGCTTTGCGCCCCATGCGGGGCTCGGGGCGGGACGGGGCGGGGCGCGGAGGGGCTGGGCTCCCCAGGATACTCACTGCTTAGCTGATTCAGACTGCGGCCGGCTCCGGCGGCTGCTCTCCAGGAGGGTGGTTACGACACCCCCCGCAGCCCAGTCTCGGGCCCACAGCCCGCTCGCCTCCAAGGCTCGGGCACAGGAGCTTCCCTTTGTTAGGGGCCGGCTGGGAAGCCGGTCTGAGGTGCCAGAGCCCGGCGCAGGCCGGCCCTAGCCCCCGCCCCCATCCCCACCCACCCCTAACCGGGCCCGTGGGGATCGGGCCCCGCTCCCCCCTGCCCCTCGGCCGCTCGATGCGAGAGGCTAGGGTGGAAGCCGAGGGGAAACAGGCAGCAGGAGACCCAGAGAGAGAAAGAGAGTGAGAAGGAGAGAAGAGACAAAGCGAGAGACAGAGACAAAGAGAGACGGGGGGAGGGGCGGAGAGGCAGGCCCGGGAGGGGGCGGGGAAGGAGGGCGCCCGCTCCGTTATGCAAATAGCCGGGAAGGGAGGACCAGGCACCGGGCGCTCACCTCTCTACCCTCACCTCTTTCCCTTCCTCCCTCCCTTCTCTCCTCCCAGCCCGAGGGTCTCGGAGGTTTGGGGGACCCAGCCGCTGTCCAAAGGACTGAGACTGCAGCTGGGGGGTGGGAGTGGGAGGTCCGGATAGGGGCGGGGGGGGGGCACATTCCACTCCAGGTTTACCCACCCCTGTGGGCCCTGGGCGCAGAGAGGCGAGCTTGGGGGCGAGAAGTGTGCCCTCTGCTCTCTACCCCAGGGCCACCCTGCCCCAGCACTGGTACATGAGGTCCCCCGGGGTGCAGTCCCACCTTCACACTGATCCCGGTGGGAGCCCCTCCCCCAAAGGGGAACTTCCTCCTCCGCTATACACCCAACTAACGGGGACCACTGAATGTAAGGCGGATCGAAGGTAAACTCCCTGGCCCCCCACCCTGCTTTTTTCTGCTGCACACCCCTCCACGCTCGCAGACTTGTCCGATGCCTTCCAGGCAGGCCACTGGGCACCGGCCCCGCAGCCCGCAGCTAAGCTTAGAACAGAATTCAAGGACTCATCAAGCGGGTGTAGACCAGAGTAGGAATTGGGCTGGGGGGAGGGGGGAACTCCCGAAGTCTACACACTAAACCCCCCGCGCGCGCAAGTGCGAGACCGCAGACCACGTGACCAGTCTCCCTCCACAGCACCACTAAAGAACTGTCCCAAGCTCACATTCAAACCCACCCCACCCAACATCAGCACCACCACTTCCCGGCAGGGCCGAACCTCGTTCCCTGCCACTTCACGGTTCTGAAGCCACGCCCTCCCTCAGCTTTCTGCTGCTTGGAACGCACCCCTCTTCTGGATCTCTCTCCAGGGACTCAAAGTCACCAGTATCACTCCCCAGTCCTCGTCTACCTGCAACCCTCCCTCCCCCGCCCCCAGCCCTTGGGTCTCTATCCTCCTAGGATCAGAGACATATCACCCCTTTTCCTCTCCACAGAGGAGACTAGAACCAAGCCCGAGACGCGTGGAATATGGGCGGGGGAAGGGGGAGGGAGGGGAGAGGCACAACAGCGGGACCCTGGGAAGCTTAGTGTTTGGCTCCTTCTACAACCTCCCCCCACCCCCACCCCCGCCCTGCAGACCTGGAGTTTTAAATCGGAGACGCTCCTGGACCCCAGCTGCCAGGTTCCTAGCAACCAGCCTGGCCAGGGCTCCTGGGCGGCAATTCCTATCTCCGGTCGCCCCAATTGGGGCCCCCATCACTCTCCAAAAGACCTGGAGACCCGGTAGCCTCCCCCTCCTTCCCACTCCTCAGCCTTAGTCACTGGCAAGGGGCACGCTGCAGGTGAAAATGAAACCTGAGTCAGAACATCCCTTGATGTAGAAGTGGGACGTGTGTGTGTGTGTGTGTGTGTGTGTGTGTGTGTGTGTGTGTGTGTGTGTGTGTGTGCGCGCGCGCGCGCGCAGGTGTAAGAGGAGGTGTCCGTCTGCTCGTCGGTCAGTTTGTCTTGGGGTTTCTTTTCTTTCGGACCCCCAGCATCTCGTGTCCCGGACTCTGCGAGCTGTCAGTCTGTCTCTGCAGAGGAAGGGGGCGGCGGCGGGGGGGGGGGGGAGAGGAGGAGGGGGATCCACTCCGGAAAGAAGCCGAGTCGGCACCGCCCCCACCCCAGTCCTCCCTCCTGCAGCCGTACCTGCAGCCTCCCGATCTCCCCCGGGAGAAGGCTGGGACTGTGGCGGGTAGGGAAGCCGGCTACTTCTCCTGGGCACTGCCAGCGCTTCAGGCCGTAGCCTCTTGGAGGAGAGCGAAGGAAAGAAGGCAGAACGCGGCCCGGGCTTGGGCCAGGATTGGCTGGGAATGGAGAATGGCGGGGGGGAGAAACAGCCCGAGATGACGAGCTGGGGATGGGGGGGGGGGTCCAGTGGAGAGGAGGCTCCGCTTGGGATCCAAGAGCTGTCCCTGGTCTCCTGGAAACCACAAACATGCAGCTGAGCGGAGCATGGACTAGAAAGCACTTCAAAGACCATTGCACCCCCTTATTTTACAGACCAAGAAACAGGACGGGGAGTGCTAACGATTTGCCCAAGGTCATAGAGGTCGGAAGCGACGGGGCAGGACTTGAACCCAGGTTCTCATACTGAGAGTTTCCATTGCACCGAGGTTGACTTGCCCATCGTCACACAATGAGTAAAAGTCGGAGGCGGTATTTGAATCCAAGCTTTTCAAAACTCTAAATCACCCTCTATGCAACTGTTCCCCCTCCCTTGACCACTCCTGTCAATCTAGCTGCATTTTCTCTATATACTGTACAGTCACATGGGGGCGCGGGGCGGGGGGGGGGGGGGAGGAACCAGAGAGAGACAGACAAAGGCAGAGACAGAGACAGACAGACACGGGGGGAGGGGGGGAGGGAGGGAGGAGAGTCTATAGCACCCAAACTAAAAAGTAAAAATATTTATAGCAGCTCTCTTTTTTGGTGGCAAAAAAAATGAAAACAGAGGGGATACCCATCAGTTGGGGAAAGGATGAACGAGCTGTAGTTTATGAATGTAATGGAATACTATTGTGCTGTAAGAAACGATGAGCAGGCAGATTTCAGAAAAACCTGGATTTACATGAATTGATGCAGACTGAAGTGAGCAGACCGAGGAGAACATTGTACAGGGTACCAGCAACACTGTGTGATGATCAACTTAGTTCTTTTCAGCAATACAATGATCGAAGACAATTACAAAGGACTCGTGATGGAAAGTGCTCTCCCCATCCACAGAAAGAAATTGATGGACTCAGTGGACTCAGTGAAGATCAATGCTACTATTTTCACTTTGTTTTTTTTTCCTTTTAGTCTGTTTCTTCTTTCACAACTATGACTAATATAGAAATGTGTTTTACATGAGTGTATATATATATATATACATGAGTGTATATATATACATACATATACATATATACATATATATATATATAAACGCATCTCAAATTGCTCACCATTTTGGGGGAGGAGAGAGAGAGAGAGAGAGAGAGAGAGAGAGAGAGAGAGAGATGTGGAACTCAAAATTTTGTAAAAAAAATAAAAGGAATGCTAAAAATTGTCTTCACATATAATCGGAAAAAATGAAATGCTATTTTTAAAAAAGTTGAAATAGACTAAGAAAAGCTCTCCCAGATCCCTGAAATAGACTCTTCCAATTTCCAAGCAAGCACACCTGCTGAATGCTATAAAGCAGACCTACAAGGGCAGTTGAGGAATACTCTCAAGACCCTTAATCCCCAAACCAGAACTCTGGCCAAAAGACAAAGCTGCCAGGCTTCATGATACATCCAGTGTGACAGAAAAAAATTATGAGATCATAGAATTAGAGCTGGAAGGGTCTTTCAAAGTCATGTTTGCAACCTTCTTATTTTGACAAATAAGGAAACTTGGGTCCAGAGAATGTTAGTGACTTGCCCCAGCTGGTAAGTAGTAGAATGGATATTTGAATTCAGGTTCCAAATCCAGCATTCTTCACTTGCAAGTCAAATCAACAACAAATGCTTTCTGATGCGCTGAGCTCAAGAATAGATTATATTTATGTAGTTTGTTTGGAAATTTACAAAGTGCTTTACATTCATTATGTCATTTGATCTATAAATCCAGGCTTAATCTCTCTCCTCAACTCCAATCCTGTTTTACCTATTGCCTGCCAGACATGAGCTGGATATCCCATTCACATCTCCGATTCATCATTTCCAAAACCAAACTTTCTCTCCATTTCTCTTCCTAGCACTACCATCTTCCCATTCCTCCAAGTTTTCAACCTAGGAGTCATTGTGAAGTACTTCAAAGTTTGTAAAGGTCTTTACAAATGTTTTCTCATTTGATCCTTACAACAACCCGGAAACCTAGGTGCTATTATTCCCATTTTTTGTTCAATCATTTTCAGTTGTGTCTGTTTCTTCTTGACCCCATTTGGGTTTTGTTTTGTTTTGTTTTGTTTTGTTTTGTTTTGTTTTGTTTTTGGTAAAGACATGAGTGGTTTGCCATTTCCTTCTCCAGCTCATTTTACAGATGAGGAAACTGAGGCAAAATAGGGTTAATTGACTTGTCCACAGTCACACAGCTAGTAAGTGTCTGAGGCCAGATTACTTTTGAGGAAATTAAGGCAGACAGGATAAGTGACTTGCCTAGAGTCATACAGCCAACAAGTGTCTGGAGTAAAAGTAAGAGGCTGGATTTGAACGCCAGTCTTCCTGACTCCAGATTCACTCTTTTATCCATTGCACCATCTAGCTGCCTCTCCAATCAAGTTTTCTCAATTCTACTCTACAACATGTTTCAAATGCATGCCCTTCTCTTCACTTACACAGTTGCTATACTTGTTCAGGCTCTCATCAGTCTCACCTGAACTATTGTAATGATCTCTTAATTGGTCCCTTTGCTTCTACTTCCTACCTTCTCCAAACTATCCATGTAGTTGCCAAACCAATATGATGAAATCACAGATCTTACCATGTCATGCTCCTGCTTCAAAAATCCTTCATAGCTCCCTATTACTTCTAGAATTTGTTCTTCACAAAAACCCTTTGAGGCAGGACTTATTATGACCATTTTACAGATGAAAAAACTGAGGCTTAGAGAAGTTATGTTTTACCTGTGGTCACAGTTAAGTAGCAGGTTTGGATTTGAACCCAGGTCTCTCTTGGCTGCAAATCTGTTGTTTCCTACTACTCCACACTTCCCCCTACCAGTCCCAGCAACACCTTTCTAATCCAACATGTCCCAAATCAAGTCTTTTCCACTAAAACTTAGTTCCTTCTCACTTCAGTAGCTCTCTCCATGTCTGCCCCACCATCTTCACAACTATCCTTAAGTCTTTCCTCTCCCTCCCTTTTCAGAGTTGCCAAGTCCCAACAATCCCATCTGCCCCAGTTACCTCCTTTTTCTACTCCCTGCAGCCCAGTTAGAATGTGGCAACAGTCTTTCTCAAAGGTATTTATGCCTTGATTTTCACCCCACATTAATGTGTCCTTTTTATCATGCCAGATTTAATTCTCCTGCCTACACATGTGTTTATTTTACTGCCCTACTTAAAAAACAAAAAACACCTTAATCTTCCTTATTGCCTCTGAACCTTTTTCCTGGCATTCAAGGCTCCCCACCACAAATACACACACACACACAACATGACATCACCCCACCTTTCTAGTCTTAATCTATATTATTTACTGGAAGTATCTTAACACTCCAATAAAACTGAATATCCTCCCCACTTTTCCCACTTCCCCCTACCCCTCATTCCCTCAACTCCATGCCTTGGTTCAAGCTCTTTCCTCTTTTCTTGATTCTCCTTTTTTCTTTTCTTTTTTTTTTTTTTTTTGTGAGGCAATTGGGGTTAAGTGACTTGCCCAGGGTCACACAGCTAGTTAAGTGTTAAGTGTCTGAGGCCGGATTTGAACTCAGGTACTCCTGACTCCAGGGCTGGTGCTCTATCTACTGCGCCACCTAGCTGCCCCACCTGATTCTCCTTTAAAGGAAAAAATAGTAGTCATTGGATTTAGTCTTTCTGAGGTTGGAGATTTTTCCCCAGTCCCTTAGTTTCTCCCCCTTTCTTCAGAAACCTTAGAGTGTAAAGCTGACCCAGCATGCATGTAGAGAGGACAGAAGTATTTCTGCTGTAGGAGGACTTTTCCTATTCCCCTGACTGTGCAGTTGATTACTATCCTCCACTCTCTCCGTAGTCATTTTCTCCTCCACTTCTCATGAAATCTCCTGTCCTCTGGATGGCAGTTGCTCTAGCGGTTGGATCTCAGACCCTCAGCTTCCTCCTTTGTTGGACAATTCACTTCTCACCAGTAAAGGTCTCTGTACCAATGGACTTCTATGGTTACGGAACTGTCCCCAACTAGATTCTTAGTCTTTCCCTCAGGCTCCCAGTCCAATCCACATAGGGGTTGTCTCTATTCTCTGTTCCTCAGTCCTCTGGGCCAGTGACACAGAACACAAAGGCAAATTTATGTCCCTTGGAGTTTGACTCTCTGCTAAGGATGGATGCTACTTTAAAAAAACAAGGAGACTTGGGTGTTTTTAAACAACAGAGAAGGCACTAGTGGATAAGAAAAGAGTGATAATTATAAATTCTCCTGGGGATGATTACAAGGGCAATCTGCCGGAGGAAATAGGAGGAGATAAGATCAAACATATGTGGATAATGGTTGCTCTTGTCAAAAAGAATGTCCACTTTTCCTTCAGCACCTGATATGTTGTTCTTTGTTCTTCATTCTCAAAGAGGACCATGATAGGGGGCAGCTAGGTGGCGCTGCAGTGGATAAAGCACCAGCCCTGGAGTCAGGAGGACCTGAGTTCAAATCCGGCCTCAGACACTTAACACTTACTAGCTGTGTGACCCTGAGCAAGTCACTTAACCCCAATTGCCTTACTAAAAAAGAAAAGGAAAGAAAAAGAAAAAGAGGACCATGACATCAGGAGGTGATGTCATGACTTGCAGTGAATTGGATTTAAGTGAGAAAGGGCTGTGCAAAATCAGCAACATCACTCTATCCTCCAGAGTTCATCTAGGTCCAGTGGAGAAATATACATCAGGATGACTGGAGATGTCACCAAATGTTTGAGGCAATCAGGGTTAAGTGATTTGCCCAGGATCGCACAATTAGTAAATGTCAAGTGTCTGAGACTAGATTTGAATTCAGCTCCTCCTTACTAATGGGCCAGTGCCCTATCCACTGGGCCACCTAGTTGCCCCAGAGACTGAGATAAAGGAGAAGAGTATTCGGGTCAGCATCAAGGGATTTGGGGCTGTAGAATAGGGGAAAGGAGGTGGCTTATGGCCGATGGCTTGTTTTTCTTAGTAAAGTAGGAAGTAAAGTCATCTGCTGAGATACAGATGAGAGGGTGTGGTATGGGAAGTTTGGAGAGAGAAAAGAATGCCTACAACAACCACCATGAGGAATGTGATAGATATGGAGGGAAGAGCACTAAAAAGTCCCCAGTGGTATGGAGGGTCAGGTGGAAATGACATAATAGACTCGGGAGTACGACGTGACATTGTCCAACACAGGTCAGTAGTATGTGAACAAGAGCAGAGAAAATAGATGGGAATCATCCAAGGTTGAGTTTTGCAAAGAATGTCCAATGGCAGGAAAGCAGGGAAGGGTTCTGGAGAAGACAGTGTTCGGTTGAACCAGTGACTGGAAGGTTAAGATTGATGAGAGAAAAAAAAAAGATTAACAAGAGAAGAAACTGCATCTAAAGGAGGCTATTAAGGCAGTACATGGAGGTCTCATTGAAAAGGTCTCCCTTTGGGGCAGCTAGGTAGTGCAGTGGGTAGCACACTGGCCCTGGATTTAGGAGGACTGGAGTTCAAATCCAGCCTCAGACACTTGACACTAGCTGTGTGACCCTGGGCAAGTCACTTAACCCCAATTGCCTCACAAAAAAAAAAGAAAAGAAAAGGTCTCCCTTTGAGTCACACCTAGATAGATCCTTGGGGACATGACCCACATGAACAAAATACAACATGCACACATGCACATGCAAACACACACACATACACCCCACCACATCCTATATGGGGAAAAGGCTATCCATCACAATATTTACTTTCTTCTATATATGTCTTCTATAAGCACTAAGGTTCTCCTTACAGGTTCCTTTGACAAAGTAACTTATTGTTCAGAGAACCCCAAGTTGCAAGGTTTTCAAGACATGGAGTTCCTGATTCAAAGAAGACTCAGAGCTGAGAAATAGGAAAGGCTATAACCATGAGGGGAAGGAATAAACCTATATGGACTACACAGGTCTATGGGAGAAATCTACATCCTATCAACCTCAAGTTCTTTTCTCCCCTCTTTTCTTTGGTGAAGGTAGGAGCCCAACCAAAGCAGTATTCTAAGAGTGAAAAACTTTATAGGTCACAAGAATGTGGATATTATTGAAAGGAAGGGTCGTTTGACTTACTTTTTGAATGCTTTCTCTTGCCTTTGGGGACAGTGCTCAATCAGGGGCCTCTTCAAGCTTGGAAGACTATATCGGTCATGGGAAGCTATGGTTCAACACACAGAAAAGGGTTGACCCTCTAGAGCCTCCAAATGTAGAGGATCCTGAACCCAAGGATAGTGGGGTAGTCAGAAGAATTACTCCCTGTAGTAGGTGGGTCAGACCATAAGGAGGTGTAGCTTGATCTCAGTAGCATTGAATCCTTTTTTCCTTTATGGGAGAACCTTAATCCTAGAGTGATTCTCTAGCCAGGTGGACTATAGAGATCCCTGAGAAAAGTGGGACTCAGTAGACCAGGAAAGAAAATTACTTGACTGTGTCGGGGCTCTGGTACAAATCCTTATTGTTTGTATTTACTGTCAGGTAACCTAAAGTTGGTCTCTTGTTCAATGAATTGTTAACCTGAATACTCACATACAATCTGAGGATCCTTTTTAGAGACCTAGATGTGAGCTTAATTCTAATGTTCCCAGGGAAAAGCCCTGGGTGGGGATAAAATGATCCACATTACAATGAATGGTCCCAGGAGAAACTTCTGGGTGGGAGCATTGGCCAAAAAAGAGTAATTTGGGAAAAGTCCAGAGATTGAACCCCGTATGTGTATACCTTGAGCACAGATTCTGGGCCAATTGTTAGAAAAGAACAAGCTATTCAGTTCTATACATTCCAGAGCTGCCACAAAGGGTCTGACCCTTGACTGAGGGCCTCCCTATTTGTCATTCCACACCCCCACACCCAAACACATACACATTTCTAGCAGCAGATACAAATCCAGTCTTTTGTCCTTCTACCCCAATAACAACTGCTCAACTGTGAGACACTGAAGTGTCCGCTTACAGCTTGGGTGCACGCTCCACAGAAAACAAACACATCAATGTGCTTTGCAACCCAGACAGAGACATTGCCTAATTTGTCACACTAGATGAGGGAAAACCACCAGCCAGGCCAATAGTCAGATGTTTGCTCACCAGAGTCAAGCCCCCAATGCTCTCACTCTCAGCCATGAAAATTACTGAACTATTAATGGAACCACTGCTCAGTGGAGACTGCATCCCAGGAACAGAGATAAGTCCTATTTCTGTGTCCCTCCAGGGGATAAGAATAGGGACTGGATCTGTGATTTCAGGTCTACAAAACACTGGATAAGGAAACTCTCTCCCAGTTCAAGTCATGATCTTCTCTGTGACTTACATAGTCTCAGAGACTTGCTTCTGATACTGGGAAGTTAAGTGATTTGCTCAAAATCCAAGTCACTGTGTGCCAGAGAAAGAACCTGAAATCAGGTCTTCCTAGTTCCAAGGCTTGCTCTCCATTCACTGTTCCATACTACTTCTCTTCCTTCCTTTATAGATAAGGAAACTGAGGCTCTTAGGAAACAGAAACTATTTTCCCATGTCCACACAGCTCACCTATAACAGAATCAGGATTGGAACTCAGGTCCCCTGACTTTGAATCTAACTTGCTTGCTGAACCAGTATGTCTCTTATACCAGGAAGACTTCTTCCTAACAATTAAGATTATAAATCACAAGGTCATAGACTTAGAGTGAGAAAGGACCATAAAGGTCATCTAGTCCAACTGAAGGGGAAACTGAGGTACAGGGATGTCATAAAATCATGGATGTAGGGCTGGCAGTGACCACAAGGTCATCCAGTCCAACTGCACATTTAACCTATGAAGAAACTTCTTGACCAGCCTATAAAAATGGGGAACTCTTTATTTATAAAAGAGCTGAATGATCCAGGTGAGCCTTTATGTGACATAGTAGGAGAAGCAGGAGGACACTCATCTACTGAGAAGTTCCTCTACCACTGCCCCCACCCCTGTCATAACAGCCCAGATTTCATAATTAGAACATCAACATAATTTCTTTGGGTTTGCTCTTGCCAAGTCTCTCTTACAGAACAAAATTACTGGGGGTAAATAAACAAACAAAACCCACTGTTGCCTCCAGCCTTCTGGATGGATGAGCTCCTAGAATCAAAGAATGTTTGAGATTAATGCTCATGAAGCCCAAATTCCTCATGTTACTAACGAGTAAACAGAAATCCAAAGAAAGGAAGCAGCACAGATAAGGTTACATAGCAAGTGAATGTCAGGGCCAGGAAGGGGACCCGGGGCTTCTGACTCTCAGGAGGACACTGCTCCATTATTTATATTTATCAGAGTATTCTAGGGAATGATTGCCAGTCTCGTGGTATACAAAGCAGGGTGCGTGAACTCTTGCTCCAGAGGACAACATTAGAACCCCTGAGAATATTCAGATTTCCACACAAAAGCTACGGAGCCAAACAGCTTTTGGGGAGGAAATAGCTTCCTAACTGGTCACCAGTGTCATCTATGTGATAAGAAGATACTAATGCCTGATGAGTGCACTCTGTCTCTGGAGAAAGGCATTCTCTCTAACTACATCGGACCTCTCTTGTCATAGCAGTGGCTGGGATAGCACAGTCCTGTGTCATTGGCCTTCAGAAAAAATGAGGCTTTAGTTGAATTGATGTAATTCTTTTTCTTGATAACTATTCTTGGAAGTTGATGGTTATAAGATTTCTGGTGACAAATATGGAAAATGCTCTGTATTTCATTGGGCCATTTCATGAAGTTCAAATGTCTTCATGTCTCCCGAGAAGCTTCATCAAAATTACTGACCTATTTTTTTTAAAAGCTAGGTCCAAGCCTTAGGGAGATTGCAAAGCTCCTTTCTTGATCCTAAGCTTTCAAAAAAACAAAACCCATCTCTTTAATTTCAACATTGTTATTTATCATAAGATTGTGCATCTGTATAGCAGCAAGGGTCTTCAAAAAATTGGAAATAACTATTGCACAGAGAGAAATGGAGAGGTGTATTGTGGGTGTGGGTAACCTGTAACATAGAAGAGCCTCCAATCTGGCAGCCTCTTGGATTCTGGGCTTCTTTACCATAACAAGCCCTGACATAGACTCTCATCTTCATTCTTTGCTCCATCTCCACCCCACCTCCCTCCTCTCCTACTCTAGCTCTGAGAACAGTAATCAAATCAATGCTACCATTTCTAGGAAAGATGAGTCAGTGACTCTCTGGATCCACTTACCATCCCTCTGAGTCCCCTGACCAGAATACCCATTGTTGGCCACCACTTCCTGATATGTATTGTCCTCTTATGTCATCAGAGATAAGTCTGATAGGAAGAGATGGGCTGGTTATGTGGGGTGGATGAGGGATGATGGGTAGACAATCAGAATGCTCCCACAATGCCATTTAAATGTCAGGAGAAAACAAAGAAAGCCTCCTACATATTCAGTGGACCCCCTGAGGTAAATGTATGAGATGATGGACAAGAGCTGTATAGAGCAGACAGGTATGGATGGCCCATGGAGATCTCTGTCAATGGAACCACAAAGGAACCATTCAAATTGATGAGATCCCAGATGTATTTGAATATCTGAGAGTTTCATGGTTTTTTAAAAATTTACAAAATCCTTTCCTCATCGTATTCCTATGAGGTCGGAAATGACAATACAATGCATATCATTTTATATTCAAGGGGCTGGACTCCCCTGAAGCTATCAAAACTGGCAACCACCCCCTTCTTCCTAGTTTTTCATGACAATATTCTTTCCTGATTCTCATCCAGACCATCTGACTCTTCCTCCTCAGTCTTCTTTACCTGGGTCACCCCTCCTAGCCCCATTCACTGTAGATGCCCCCCACAACTCTGACCTAGGTCCTCCCCTCTCTCTAAATTCTTGTTCTTGGTGATTTCTGTTGTCCCCATGAGTTTAAGAAGATAAATCCCAAATGTACAATGTATTAGAATAAATACAGACTCTAGAATGAAGGGATATGGGTTTGAGATATCCCAGCACGCCCTGCCTGTGGGACTTTGAACAAATCACCCTAGGCTTCAGTTTCCTCATCTATAAAACTAGGGGGTTAAAGTCGATATTTTCTAAGGTCCCTTCCAGTTCTAAATCTATGGTTTTATAGTTGTATGACTTACTACCTATATAACCTAGACCAGGGAGAAAAATGGCACCTTCTAACAGGGTTTTTGTAAATCACTATATAAATGTGAGCTATTTGTAAAGATTCCAAGGTTGGTGATGGATCTTCATTCACCTAATAGGGGGCAAGTTTCCCCTCCTTGAAACTGATCACTTTTGCTAGCAGTTTCCAATGTGAATAGATACTATATCACTTCCAATGCAATGATGTTAAGAGGGAGACATGGCTAAGCAGAAATGACAAGGAGAATGCTATTTGCAAATCTTATGAGCATGCAGACTATGCTTTTATCTAGCATACTGGTAAAAATAATGAATAATGCTGAACTAATCACAGTCCCCCGAAGTCTTGGTTTTTAGACTGTGATGGTTTTGCCGCTCAATTCCTGTCCACCTCCTTAAGACTCACCTTATCACCTCTTAACAATCTGGCAGCTTCAACCAGCTTCCTTCCTCTATTCTCAGGCTTCTTAATTGCTTTTCTTTTCTTTTTTTTTTTTTTTTTTGGTGTGGCAATTGGGGTTAAGTGACTTGCCCAGGGTCACACAGCCAGTAAGTGTCAAATGTCTGAGGCCGGATTTGAACTGAGGTCCTCCTGACTCCAGGGCCAGTGCTTTATTCACTGAATTGTTTTTCAAATGAAGTTTTATTGATGTCTTGTTTTTTATATCACCAGAATTTCTCCCAATATCTCTCTTCCTCCTTACCCAGAAGCCAACTGAAATAACAAATATTATTTTTATAATAAATATTTTTATTTAAAGTTTTGAGTTCCAAATTTTATCCCTCCTTTCCTCCCTCCCCTCCCCAATCCCTGAGGCAGTAAGCAATCAGATATAGGTTGTACATGCACAATTATGTAAAACGTTACCATATTAGCCATTTTGTACAAGAAAACTTGAATAAAAGAGAAAATGAAAGAAATAGAGTGGAAAATCGCATGCTTCAGTCTGTGTTCAATCCAAATAATATTTTTTTAAAGACAAAAAAGGGAAGGAGGAAAAAATCAGCAAAATATGTCAATACACTGAAAAAGTCCAGAAATACGTTGAATTTTATCCTTCCACTTCTGCAAAGGAATAGGGTAAACGTATACTCTCATATCTCTTCTTTAGGGTCCTGCTTGTTCTATGTAATTTTGTGGCCTTCACATTTGATTGTTTTGTGGTTGTTCTTTCTGTTTAGATTGTTGCAGTCATTGTGTTTGTTTGTTTGTTTGTTTGTGTGTGTGTGTGTGTGTGTGTGTGTGTGTGTACACACATTTTTTTTTTCCTGGCTCTGACTAATTTATTCTGCATCTGATCATGTAAGTTTTTCCATGCTTCTCTGTATTCACCATATTCATTTTATACAACACAGTCATATTCTCAAGAATTATTTTCACCAATTTTGTTTACATCTCCATTCACTTTTCTTACCTTTTTGTCCTTTTCTTAAATCCTCTTTAATACTTTATCCTCCCTCCTCTTCAAGTTAAGTTTACCTTCAGATTAAGCCCTTTAGATCTGAGTTCATGAGATCATAGATTTAGGGCCAAAAGGGATCTTAGAGGCCATTGAGTCTGGCATCCTCATTTTTAAATGAAGACACTCACCCAAAGGTCACACAGCTAATAAGTGTCTAAGGTAGTATTTAAACCCAGGTTTCCTTGACCCAAGGTCCAGTGCCCAGTTTACTAAGCCATACTACCTCTCAGTTGTTCTCCTATAGCTTTTCCTTAAATTTTCCCAAGTTTCCTCAATTTCTCCTTCCCAAACTTCTGGGTTTCTTCACAAGTCAAAAGCTCTCCAAAGAAATTTTGTAATTTTCTTTTCCTTCTAATTCCAGTTAGAGGCCTGGATCTAGACTCAGAAAGACCTGGATTCAAATCTTAGCACTGACACTAGCTTTATGACCATGGGTGAGTCATTTGAATATCACTGAGCCTCATTTTCCTCATCTGGAATGGTAACACTTAACATATTTATCCCACAGGGTTAATGTGAGACCCAAATGAGGCAATGTATGTAAAGTGCTTTTTTGTAAACCTTAAAAAGCTAACTACATTCTAGCTATTATTATACCAAGCACCCTGCCTAGGTAGGTTTGGGTGGTCCCCTGAAAGACAACCCTGTGATTCTGAATTCTAATAAAAGGAGACATAATTCCTGATTGACGGAGAGACTGGAGAAGGGAAAGAAAATAAGAGAGAACAGAGAAGAGTTGTAGAGGGACAGATCAAGAGGAAGAGGTAAGCTGTGGTCTTTGAATGGCTACTGGGATCTCCTAGAGCTGCTGAAATGTAAGAAAAGCTGTCACTCCAACCCGGTGGCTGCATGCATGGAGACTGCTAATATCAGGGCAGCTAGGTGTCACAGCACATCAAGTGCTGGGCCTGGAATGAAGACAACCTGAGTTCAAATCTGGCCTCAGACACTTACCATCTGTGTGACCACAAACAAGTCACTTAACCTCTTTGTCTCAGTTTCTTCATGTCACACCTACCTTCTGGAGTTGTTGTGAGGATCAAATAAGATAATAATTATAAAGTGCTTAGCACAGGGCCTGCCACCTAGTAAGCATGAATGTTGGATATTGTTATTATTATAACACAATTGTTGGCTATTATTATTTGGTGGGATAATTCTCTCCTTGGTTGAGTCCCTTGACTCTGTGTCCTGTTATTCAATCTAATCCATACAATGTCCCCCATTACTGTTTTACTGCTTGCTTCAATAAATGTATGCTCAATATCCAGGATTTTGTGTGTTGCATGTCCTTCCTTTTCTTTCTTTCTTTTTTTTTTTTTTTTTTTTGGTGAGGCAATTGGGGTTAAGTGACTTGCCTAGGGTCACACAGCCAGTAAGTGTTAAGTGTCTGGGGCCGGATCCGAACTCAGGTCCTCCTGACTCCAGGGCCAGTGCTCTATCCACTGTGCCATCTAGCTGCCCCGTGTCCTTCCTTTTCAAAGAGGACCGATAACATTGAGTGATGTCTTGGCCTGCTCATGAATCGGATTTAAGTGAGGCAGAGCTGCACACACACTCTCTCTTCCATAGCCATCAAAGTTCAGTGGCAAGACAAAAGGCAAGATGACTGGTGATGGTCCAGAATGCAGTGGATCTGGCCAAGCTCTAAGCTGCTTCTTCAGCCCCCTTCATGACCATTGGAACAAATTGTTCATACCCACCCATTCTATTGGGAAAAGTCTTCACATGCTTGAGGTAGACATCCCCCTAACTCACCAATGTCAGTTATTCGCAACCTGGTTGAGCCTGTCTGCTGAGATGGTTTTACCAAGGTGTGGCCAGTGGCATGCATGCTACAGCGTCTTTAGAGCCACAGGTGAGAGCTGGGTGACAGGTGGAAACCAAAGGTGGATGAGTAGCCCTGAGAAGGGTTTAGCAAGCTCTCACACCAGAAGTGCTAGTCCTCCCTGAACACCCAATACATATTTGGTGGGAGGGGAGCTAAACTGGCTAAGATTAAGCTAATTCTTACCCTCCTAGCCTGATTCAGAACTACTTTCCACTCAGTGACTAGGGAAAAAAGCTTTATCCTGGGACTGCATATCCTGGGAAATGAGATTGGAACTCTTTCATGTTTGTCTCTGGACTCCCTAGGAGACTAGTTCTGTGCCCTTAACTTCCCCTCTTTATTTACTTATCGGGGTTTAATCAGCATTTCAATGAACTGATATGGCATTCTTTTTCAGAATTCTTAGGAAATATACAAAATAATGAATGGAAATTGTTCATGAATGACTAGATGTCTAGGGGATATTTTTGTTGTTGCTAGGGAGATGGAGGAAGTCACCAGTCTGCTCTGTGTGGAAAGTGCTAATCCATTTCCCAGTCCATCCTGTCACTTTTGGTTTGGATCGCAAAGGAACTGAGTAAAACCAACATTATCAGCCTCACTGCCCTAATAGCTGCTACTGCTGTTGCTGCTTCCCCCACCTAATAACTTGGATTAGTTTCATATATATTTTGCACATAACTATATATACATAATATCATAGATTTACAGTGGGGACCCCAGAGGTTGAAACTGACTACCTTATTTTACAGATGAAGAAACTGAGGCCCAGAGATGTTAAATAACTTACCCAGGGTCACTCACCAACCTGTTGTTTCCCCCTGACAGAATGTAAGCCCCTTGAGGTCAGGAATAATTTCCTTTCTATCTTTGTACCCCTAGCACTTAGCACAGTGTCTGGCACATAGTAGGTATTTAATAAATGCTTTTTCTTTCAGTAATTCACTCATTATCTATGTTTACGATGGAATTAAAGCTATTTGAGAGCAGAGTCTATTTGAGGGCAACTCAATACAAACTCATTGATTGATTTTTTGATCAATATCAAGTAACAATAAAATTCAAAATTAAACAAAATAAACAACAATTAAAAACCCCAATAAAATCATCCAGCCTCAGACATTAGTAGCTGTGTGACTTTGAGCAAGTTACTTAACCTCTGTTTGCCTCAGTTTCTTCCAGCATAAAATGGGGATAATGGCACCTTTCTCACCCCCTCCACCCCTGCAGGTTGTTGTGAGGATCAAATGAAATAATGTTTGTAAAGTACTTAGCTTTAGCACACAAAAGGTTTAATCTAAATGCTAGCTGTTATTATTGAGTAAAGCATGACTAGAATTTTTAACCTCTTTTTTTTCCATCATGGAGCTATTTGACAGTCTGGTGATCCCTTCTCAGGATCATGTTTCTAAATGCACAAAATAAGATTCAGAGGATTCCAAAGAAGTCATTTTTTGCAAAACAACAATTATCAAAATATTTTAAAAAGTAAAGTTGTGGGGTTCAAATCCGGCCTCAGACACTTGACACTTACTAGCTGTGTGACCCTGGGCAAGTCATTTAACCTCCATTGCCCCGCAAAAAAGCAAAACAAACAAAAAAATTGTGATCTGCTAATACATGTGCTTTTATTGATAAATCGATAACAAAACAATATGTTTAAAATGCAGGCAAGAAAGTTACGAGAGAGAGAGAGAGAGAGAGAGAGAGAGAGAGAGAGAGAGAGAGAGAGAGAGAGAGATGGGGGGCTGGACAATGAGGGTTAAGTGACTTGCCCAGGGTCACACAGAAATTACACTATATTTTTAAAGACATGTCAGTGTGGCAGCTATAGTTATTTAGCTTGAATAAGAACATTAAACCCCAGGGCGGTCTTTGTCAAGGCAAAACAAACATCATGTAAGACATTCGATCGATTTTCAACTGTAATATGATATCACCAATCAATAAATTCTATTGGTGACAAAGTCATAAATAGCAATGATACTACAGTGGTTTGTTACGTACATTCATCAGTGAAAGACATGCTACATTTCAGTTAGTGAAAAGAAAGATTTTTTTCCTATCCAAGTGGATGGGCCCCCAGAAATCTGTCTATAAAGGGTGCATGAAGCCAGAGTTAGGAAGGCCTGAATTAGAGAGTGGATGAAAGCTCAGCTGATTTCTGAGAACTCTAATTTATCCATGGTTCATTGGGGCAGGAACCTGTTCCAAGGACTCTGGGGCTTTCTATGCTTAAATGATTCTTCTTTACTACCACTGCCCTTTTTCCTCCCATCTTCCTGTATGTGCCTACCCTGGCTTTGAAGCAGAGGGAACATGGGAGCAACAGGTGGTAGGGTGATTCACAAGGCAGAAAAGATTCAACCTACTGGGGGAAGAAAGGGTGTAGCCCCCCCCCCCAAAAAAACAACCTCTGCTTCAGAGATGGAAAGAATCTTTGTGTGTGTGTGTGTGTGGGGGGGTAATGAGGATTAAGTGACTTGCCCAAGGACACACAGGTATTAAGTGTCAAGTGTCTGAGGCTAGATTTGAACTCAGGTCCTCCTGAATCCAGGGCTGGTGCTCTATCCACTACTCCACCTAGCTACCCTAAGAGATAGAAAGAATCAAGAGGAAGTCTATTCAAGATCAAAGCTGGAGAACAAAGAAAGGAACAGATCTAGGATATAGGTGAAAGAAAGAGGTCAGAGACCAGGAACAAGGGGATCAAGACAAGGTATCCAAGGTCAAGAAAATACCAGGAGGTTGGAAACCCAGGAGCATTAGTAACTGATACAAGTGTCTCAGGCAAATGTCTTTTTATTCTGACGGTACCTCACTCATCTCAAGGAAATACTGTGTCCTTCATTCAGTTTCTCCTCCTCCAGGAAGCCTACCCAGATTCCACACATAAAATAACAATAACAATAACAGCTAGCATTTGTATATTACCTGCTATGTGCTGGGCACTCCTGCTAAGACCTCTACACAAGTTAAATACCAGAAAAGAGTGATATAGACATCGTCTCGTTTGAGCCTTACAACTCCCCCCATGTGATAGATGCTATTATGCCCATTTGAAAGATGAGGTTATTGAGGCTTAATAATTTATATAATAGTGTAGCTAGGGGGCGCAGTGGATAAAGCATCCACCCTGGATTCAGGAGGACCTGAGTTGAAATCCAGCCTCAGATACTTGACACTAGCTGTGTGACCCTGGGCAAGTCGCTTAACTCTCATTGCCCCGCAAAATAATAATAGTAATAATAATAATTTATTGGTTCATTTCACCCTCACAACAACCCTGGGAGGTAAGTGCTATAATTATACACATTTCACAGATGGGTAAAATGAAGCTGAGACCATTTAAGTGACTTGCCCAAGGTCACACAGGTATTAAGTGTCAAGTGTCTGAGGCTGGATTTCAACTCAGGTCATCTTGACCTCAGGTCTAGCGTTCTATCCACTGATCCACAAAGTCCACTTAGAAATGTTAAATAATCTACTTAGGGTCACACAACAAGTATGTCTTGGAGGTAAAACTTGAACCCAGAAGATAAAGGAGATGCCTGAAGGGAGCAGTATCTGAATTGCATTTTATTTTTATTATTATTCTTCTTTTTTGTGGGGCAATGAGGGTTTAGTGACTTGCCCAGGGTCACACAGCTAGTGAGTGTCAAGTGTCTGAGGCCAGATTTGAACTCATGTCCTCCTGAATCCAGGGCCGGTGCCTTATCCACTGTGCCACCTAGGTGCCCCTATTTTTATCATTTTTAAATAATATTTTATCCCCCCTCTTTACATGTAAAGACAATTCTTAGCATTCATTTTTTTAAAATGTTGAGTTCCAAATTTTCTCCCTCCTTCCCTCTGTTACCCCCTCCCTTAGAGGTTAAGCAATTTGATCTAGGTTATACGTGTTCAATCATGCAAAACATATTACCATATCTGTCACATGAAAGAAGACACAGACCCAAAGGGGGAAAAACATGAAAAAATATACAGAAAATGGAAAACAGTATGCTTTGATCTGCATTCAGACTCCATCAGTTCTTTCTCTGAAGGTGGAGAGCATTTTTCATCATGAATCCTTTGGAATTGTCTTAAATCTTTGCATTGCTGAGAATAGCCAAGTCATTCACAGTTCTTCATCATGTAATATTGCTGTTATGGTGTACAACGTTCTTCTGGTTTTACTCAATTCACTTGGAAGTTCATACATATAAGTCTTTCCAGATTTTTTTATGAAATCCACTTTCTCATGATTTCTTATAGCACATTAATATTCCATTGCAATCATATGCTACAACTTGTTTAGCCATTCTCAAATTAATGGGTATCCCTTCAATCTCTGGTTCTTTGCCATCACAAAAAGAGCTGCCATAAATATTTTTGTACAAATAGGTCCTTCTCCCCCTTTTTTTAATTCTTTGGGATACAAACCTAGTAGTGGTATTGCTGGGTCAAAGGGTATGCACAGTTTGAGCACAGCTCCAATTACCCCCCAGAATGATTGAATCAGTTCACACTGGGTTGTATTTTTTTTTTTTAGTGAGGCAATTGGGGTTAAGTGACTTGCCCAGGGTCACACAGCTAGTAAGTGTTAAGGTCTGAGGCCGGATTTGAACTCAGGTACTCCTGACTCCAGGGCCGGTGCTCTATCCACTGTGCCACCTAACTGCCCCTTTTTTTTTTCTTTTTTGGGGGGTTGTATTTTAAAGGAAGTGAGAGATTGGAAGAGGAAAGGGTATTATCCAAACATAGTGCTGAGGGCGGGAATGTACCAGCATCCAAAGCCTCACACAGTTTCAGTCAAGTGAGCACAGCGACTTCGAGCAGAACCAATACTTCCTCTCCCTGTTCCCAAAATACAGGAAGGAGACCCCTTACTCCAGTGACTCACCAAAGGTTTCCATGTCAACCATATTCCACTATTCTCTCACACCCCACACACTGACAATAAATTACATTTATAGACAATTGGTTAATTAATCATCCTCCCTCTCCTGTGACAAGCACACCCAATCAACCAGGTCGAAGGAACAACCTAACTCTCTTTTATAGCCTTTGTGGGGAATTAGAAATTGTGGATAGCTCCCCAAACCTTGCATCTTCTGCACATAGCTTTCTAGCTGCCCAAGGGACTTGCAACCATTGCAAGTCTTGAATAAAATCTTGCTAAATAAAACCTCTAGAGTAGTTGAGTAACTAAAAAGAAAACAACCCTTAAGATCCTAGACCTGCTATGATAACAAATGCCGGGAGGCCATCTCATCCAAAGGTCTTAATCTGGGATCCATAGACCTCTCGAGAGGTCTATAAAGAGATGGGTGTGGGGAAAGAGAGAAATGACGGTATTTTCACTAACCTCTAACTAAAATTGTACATTTCCTTCGATGATTTTCTAAAAAATTTAAATCATGTTTTTAATATGATTCTGAAAAAGGGGTCCCTAGCTTTCACCTGACTTCCAACAGGTAGCATCACACACACACACACACACACACACACACACACACACAAGGCTGAGAATGTCCAATTTAGCTCAACTTCCTCCTTTTACAGGAGAGTAGACCTAGAAAACTCACGTGACTTATGAAATCATGGATCTGGAGCTAAGAGTTTATCACACTGGCCTTTTTATAAGTTATTTAACCCCCAAGTTTTGGTTTTCTCATCTGTAAAATAGAGCTGATAATCCTTGTAGTTTCTACATCATGAAACTAATACAGGGCTGTTATCGTGTGTAAAGAACTTTCCAAATTTTGAGTCACCATGAAAATGTTAGTCAATGTTATCAGTAGCATTATTTCATTCTCATCTTTTTATCTGATAAAGTTCAGATAGAAAAAGCCCCAAAACATGTCACTAACCTCCTCTTGTTTTTCATGTTTCCTGTTAGGTGAACTCTTGCACAGGTCAATAAAATCATTGATTTTATCATTGGATGAAAGCAGGAAGGTGCAGGCTCGTCTTCTGCACATTCCATAAAAGCAGCTTTGGGACAACCCCAGAAGCAGACAGGATGATAGGGGTAGGGTAGCAACACTTTCTCGTCCTGCCACGGTTTCACCATCTTCAACTGAGCCGATCTGTTTTGAGAGCCATTTGTTCCCAGTAGTGTGGGGATAATGACATCTGTTAAAGATGAGTTTGATTTGTCCTGGTGGGTCTCTGTTACTGTTACTGTTACTGTTACTGTTACTGTTACTGTTACTGTTGCTGAAAGCCAAGCTGCCTCCTAGTTCGTGGATCTCTTTGCACAGCTGTGCTTAGGAAGGCACACTGTTTGCCTGTGGCATATAGAACCATGAAGTCACCCACTGGGGCACCATGGCCTTTGACATACCTACTCCTGTTGCTGCTGCTGCCACACTAGAAGACAAAGGGCATTTGGAAGGGGGAGGAAGTGAAGTCATTCCATAAGGGATGGCATGGGGATTTGAGAGACCCAACTAACTCTGCTCTTGCTGTTTAGGAGGTGTGGGTCTGTGACAGAGAGGGAATATTTGTTCAGCTCAGGAATGTCGCAAGTCTAGGTTTCCTCAAAAGAGAGTCCCTGAGTCTCCACCTCCCACAAAGGTACTCGATGTATAACATAGATTATTAGGTATGGGCCATACTTCACTTCACCCAGCACAGAAAACGTATAAGACTCAAAGGACTCACAAGAATCCATGAGCAAATGCAGACACATAAAACATTCAAAGGCAGCCAGGTGGCTCAATGCATAGAGCACTAGACCCAATGTCAGGAAGACCTGAGTTCAAATCCTGCCTCAGACACCAGCTGGGTGACCCTGGGAAAGTCACCTAGCCCTGTTTGCCTCTGTTTCATCCTTTGTAAAATGAGCTGGAAAAGTAAATGGCAAATGACTCCGGCATCTCTGCCAAGAAACCCCCAAATAGGGTAACGAAGACTTAGACAGGACTGAAACAACTGAACAACAAAAGCTCTCAAATTACACATTAGCCTCTCCTTGAAATCAGCTCTGTGCTAGTCAAAGGTATTTTGGAGGACCGCTAAACAAACACTCCCCCTTCACCTCAAACCTGCACCATGCAAGCAATTCACAGCAAGAGCAGAGTTGACACCTCCCATGCCCAGCCTGTACAGCATGGCTTTAGTCCTTCAGCTCCAGGATGGTCCTGGGTCACGTACCACTTTCCTTCTCTAAGAACCCTGCTATTAAAGAAATCTCCAGTGAAGAGGCTGACATACCTATTTTGTGAACTGGATTTCTTGAGGACCCTTGAATTTGAATGGAAAGTTTATTCTCAGGAAGGCTAATCTCTGACTTGTACTCGGGGGAAAAAAGGGGGGGGAGAATACAGGCAGGAGGCAGCCAAGAACTCAAGGACCATGAACTCTCAAGGGAGGGCAAGCATGAATGGCACAGTACTAGCTTCTGCTAAGCACCATTTTCTGTTCCTGGTTAGGGGAAAGAGAGGAATTCCCTCTGCTGCCCTCCATCCTCTTACTTTGCTCTAGTTTGGAAATGCAAGGGAGAAAAACTGGGAAAAAGAAAAGGGGGGGGCAGCTAGGTGGTGCGGTGGATAAAGCACCAGCCTTGGAGGTGGGAGGACCTGAGTTCAAATCTGGCCTCAGATACTTGACACTTACTAGCTGTTTGACCCTGGGCAAGCCACTTAACCCCAATTGCCTCAAACCCCCCCCAAAAAAAAGAAAAGGGGGGGGGAGGGTGGGAAGGGGCAAATCATCCTCCCCTCACTTTTGAATAGCCAGAGAACAGGATGCTCTTTGGAGGAGTCTGCAACCCTCACTCTCACCAGTCATCTTGGAGGCAGCCTTAGTTACTGGGGACCAATCAGTTGTCAGAGTACAAACCTGAACATGTCATTCCCTCACTCAAAAAAATCCCATGGCTCCCTTTTATCTCCGGGATCAAACACAAACAGTTCTGTTTAGCTTTTAAAGCCCTTTAAAACCTGGCCCAGACCTAGCTTTCCAACCTTATTAGATCATCCTCCTTCTCACCAGTCCAGCCAAATTGGAATTTTAATTGTTCCTCACACAGGACCATCTATCTCCAGCCTCCATGTCTTTGTACTGACTTCATCATGCCTGGAATGCATTCCCTCTTCAGTTCTGATTCTGTAAATTCCTTATTTCATTCAAAACTCTGCTCAACCTCCACCTTCTACATGAAATCTTTCCCCCAACTACTAATGTCTCTCTCTGGAAAAAAAAAAGAAAAGAAAGTAATCTTCTATTTACTTTGTGTAGATTTCATATATTTATATATACAAGGGGCAGTGTGACACAATGGATAGAGAGACAGCCTCTAAGCCATGGGAACCTGTGTTCAAATATTGCCTCTGACATATTACTGCACAACTTGGGCAAGTATCTTAAATTCTCAGTGCTCTAGGAACCCCTCTGAGACTCTAGTAGCAGGGAAGATGCCAGGAGTTCATTATATCAATGAAATCACAGGTTCTTCTATTTCATACATGTTTGTCTATGCACATATTATCTCCCCAATAGTATGGAAGCTCCTTGAGGGTACACATAGTTTGATCAATGTTTGTTAATTGAGCAATTGATTGACTCATGGGTTCCCTTAAGACTTTAAGTCCAAGGGGCAGCTAGATGGCGCAGTGGATAGAGAGAGCACTGGCCCTGGAGTCAGGAGGACCTGAGTTCAAATCCAGCCTCAGATACTTAATACTTAACTAGCTGTGTGACCCTGGGCAAGTCACTTAACCCCAATTGCCTCACTGAAAAAAAAAAAAGACTTTAAGTCCATGCCCAGTTGATTGGAAAAGCTCATCAAACTTTTCAGCTCCCATGGCAAAGTAATTGGGGCTGTTGGTCGGTTGCTTCAGTCATGTCCGACTCTCAGTGACCCCAGTTGGCATTTTCTTGGTGAAAATTCTGGGCACAAAGATACATTTCCTTCTCCAGCTCATTTTACATTTGAAGAACTGAGGCAAACAGGAGTAAGTGACTTGCCCAGGGACACATAGTAAATGTGGATTTGAACTCAGGTCTTCCTGACTCCAGGGTTAGAGCTCAATCCATTGTGCTACCTAGCTGCCCTTTAAGTAATTGGGGAAGGAGTGCTATTAATAACCAGGGGAATCAGGAATGGCTTTTTGAAGGAAGTGACCCTTGGGCTGAACCTTAAAGGGATCTAAGAAAGATCTCCAAGAGACAGAGGGGAGGAGGGAGAGTATTCCAAGCAGGGTCCACAGACGGTGTTGAGGTGGGAAATGGAAGGTCTGCATGAGCGCCAGCAAGATCAATTTGGCTGAAATATAAAACATGTAACGGAGAACAGTATGTCTTCACCCTGAAAAGAAGGCTGGAGTCATACTGGGAAGACCTTGAAGCATCAACCTGAAACTTGTACTTTATCCTGGAGGCAAGAAGGACCCACCTGGGCTTCCTAAGCAAGGGGTGACATGGGCAGACCTGTGCTTTATCAATATCATTTAGACTGTGAGGAGGATAACTGGAAAGATATCACAAGATCAGAGATTTAGTGCCGGAAGAGACTGGAAAGATATTGTTTTCATACCTATCTCCCACAGAACCAGAATGAGAAAATTCACAGAAAACAGATCAGGGGAGGTTATTTTCATAATCCTCTCCTATGAAAAAATAGAGTGAACATCTCAGAGAATAGATAGGAAAACACAGCACTAGTTTATTTGTCCCAAGAGAAAGCAGGCACTTATATTCCGAGACTCCTTCCAAAGAAGTTCAAAGACTCCCCATTTTAGTGAAGGAATATAAACTTTCTTTGCTCACTGGTTACAGACTTTAGTTTAGGTCTCTATTGTTAAATCAATAATATTCAGATGGGGCAGCTAGGTGGAGCAGTGGATAGAGCACGGGCCCTGGATTCAGGAGGTCTTGAGTTCAACTCTGGCCTCAGACACTTGACACTTACTAGCTATGTGACCCTAGGCAAGTCACAACCCCAATTTCCTCACAAAAAAATAATAATAATATTCAGATGAACTTTTTTTCCCCTTCTAGCTCATTAGTACTGGGCATTATTGGTTCCATTAGCATGATACAAATCATTTTGACAGTTCAACTTAAAAGCAGAACTGTAACAAGAATACATGAAGTACAAATCAGTTTGATAGTTCAATTTAAAACAAACAATATGGTAAGAGTATATGATTCAAAAAGGGGGTTGTCAAGGACAAGGATACCCAGATGTTTTTACAAGGATGATTCTGGTTCGCTAGAGGCTCATCAAATCTACCAGTTATCCTGGGGGAAGATGTCAGTAGATGGGGACTTATCTGCTAGCCATAAACTTCCCAGAGATTTGGAGAGACAAATGCTATGTAACACCCAAGTAACTCTGCGGTTTGCCTGATGCTCACTTGTATATTGTCTCGGTTCAGTTTGGAGTTTGGGTGGAGGGCTTTTTGATCTCATTGGATAATAAGGCAGTTCTATCAAATCCAGATGGCTTAAATACTCATCAACCATCTCATTTGCATCTAGATTATTAAATTTTGCATAACGAGACCACCCACTTCCCCTCCTCTCACCCCATTTTAGAGATTAGAGAAATTATGTAACTAACCCAAAGTCACATGACCAGTATGTCATGATGCCTCTCAAGAAGAGTAAAGATAAATACAGGGAGCCCGATGAGAAGGCTGCCCTGATAACCAGGATGAGAGGTGAGGACCACCTGCACCAAAGTGGATGGGATGTGGGTGGAGACGAGATTATATTTACTAGGGAGATGGTAAAGGTGGAATGGACCAGATTTGGCAGCTGCTCAGATGAGTGAAAGGGGTGAGAATGAGAGGGAAGGATAGATATTGACTCCTGGGCTATAAACCCGGGTGACTAGGAGGGAGATGATGCCTTTGAAAGAAAGCACTACATGGCCCTTTGGTTTTTTCTGAGAACAGGTTAGAGGCTGGGCTCCTGAAAATGGCATTTCCAAGCAAGTTCATGATTTCTCAGGGGCCGGGAGCTCCTGAGTCCCAGAGTCGGGCACTGGCCTCCTAAGCAGAGAAGGACTGAGTTTAGGGGGAAAGATAATGAAGTCAGTTTTGAAGACAGGCTCATAGATCTAGAGTTGGAAGGAACTGCCGAGGGCATAAAGGCCAACCCTCTCATTTACATCTGAGGAAACTGAGGCTCAGAGAGATGAAGGGACTTGCCCAAAGTTACATCGCTAGTAACAAAGTCAGAATTTGAACCCAGGCCCTCGCTCCAGTCTTCATTCTTTCCACTGTAGCTTCTATGGAACTATGAGACACTCCGGCAAAGCTGCCCAACCCAGCAGCCAGAGGAAGGCTAGTGATGTAGGCTTGGGAATCACCTGCATAAAGTGGTCATTAAAGCCACTGGAGCAAAGAAGACTACAAAAAGGGGATTAGAGAGAAGCAACAGAAGATAACCCAGAGCAGAGTTCTAGCAGACACCCCCTCAGTGGTTGAGCCATCTGTCTGGGGCAGAGAAACCACACCTCCAGGCAATCCATCTGTCTTCTCCAGCACCTGGCCCAGCCTGGCTTCATCCCCCAGCCAGTGCCGTGGCTATCAGACCTCACCCTACCTCCAGGCTTCCTCTTGTTTTAGCTGGACCCCAGAGGAAAGGAAAAACAAACAAACAAACAATGGAGAGAGTAGGGACTTGAATTCTGAATGCATTCAGATGTAATTGCCTCCTGCTGCGACTTGCATTATTAATTGCCCTGAGACTTAGTGGGAATGACTTGCATCATAAGAATTCTACTTGGAGTGGAAAGGATACTGGGTCAGAGTTCTGTCTGCTAGGGACTAGACTCTGGGCTGGGGGTGGGGTGGGGGAGTGGGGTGGGAAGAGAGGAACTTTTTACGTTACCCAAGGCCCATAAGGTCATGCGTTTGTTCTCCTCTAGAGGATGTGTTTGGGGCAGCTGGGTGGCTCAATGGATAGAGTGCTAGGCCTAGAGTCAGAAAGACCCATCTTCTTGAGTTCAAATCTGGCTTCACACTTACTAGCTGTATGACCCTGGGCAAATCCCCTCTCAGTTTCCTCGTCTGTCCAATGAGCTGGAGAATGGCAAACTACTGCAGTATCTTTGCCAAGAAAACCCCAAATGGGGGGCACAGAGAGGTGGACATGACTGAAATGACTGAACTACATGTTCTTAGAAGTATTATCATAGCTCCTACATCATCAAGACACTTCACATATTGTCTCACTTGATTGTTTAGTAATCAAAGAAATTCTCCATAAGTATCCAATAGAAGTACATGGGTAAAATTTAAAATGGTTTATTTCTCTTTTACCGATGGGTAATCGGAGGCTCAGGGCAGTAAGAGTGACCTGTTTCGGCTGACTCACAGAGCTAGCAGCAAATTCAGGCAATAAACTTGGATCACTCACTCCCCAGGGTGAAGTATCCCCAGACCCCAGTGCCTCTTCCTTCCTGACAAGGCCAGTGTCAACATATTTCACAGGTACTAGTGACACATTATCCCTCCTGCTGAGGAAGCAAAACCAAAACCAGAGAGCCTCCTGGGACCTTTGGTTCAGTCCCAGTCCCTCCACTGGCTTTCTGGGTAGCAGTGGCTAGATCGATTCTCTCTGGACTGGATGGGGGTGCGTCTATAAAATGGGAAATCTTTCCCTGTGTCTCCCTGCTCCTACACCTGTTCTGTATTCTAACCTGCATTCTGTAGCCCTTCTACCCCTTCCTGCTCTCCTAAGCCATCACCCCATACTCCAATTTTCCCACCCCTCCTTCCTTTCACCATCTTTTTTTTTTTTTGGCGGGGCAATGAGGGTTAAATGACTTGCCCAGGGTCACACAGCTGTTAAGTATCATGTGTGTGTGTGTGTGTGTGTGTGTGTGTGTGTGTGTGTGTGTGTGTGGTCAGATTTGAACTCAGGTTCTCCTGAATCCAGGGCTTTATCCACTTCCCAAACTAGCTGCCCTTTCCCTTCACCATCTTGACCCTGTGATTGGTCATTTCAACCTTATGTTATCAGGTACCTTGAACCCTTGGCTTATGGATAGTCAAGTCTTGCTAAAGTTGGCTCTGCTATCTACCTTACTCTTCCTACTCTTGGGATGCTATAAATGGAATAAGGCAGAATAGAAAGAATTCTCCTTTTGAAAGGTCCTGGGTTCAAATCTCATTTCTCATATTTGTTATCTGTGTGAAACTGAACGGGTCAATTAACTTCCCTGGGCCTCCATTTCCTCATTTGTAAAATGGAAGTAAATTAGATTGGGCAGTCTCTCAGATTCGTTGGGAAAAAAATACTATAGTCTGCATTTGGGAATGAGTCTGTGAAAAACAACTTTATTCATTGAAATCATTCAAATCTAAGCATTTTCCTGCTTCCAGAGAAACAAATCCAAACCAACAGAGTCCTCCCGCTCCTAGCAATCTCTCTAACACCAGGCTATAAAATGTAGTGCATCCTAGAGAGTCATTACCTAAGCCCGAGATTGGACCGAATCCAATCTGTCAAGGGTGGCAATAGGCAATGGTATTTTATAACCTACTTTATAGTCTTCCATTTTCAGCCTGTTTCCTGCTCTTAATCCATTTTCTGACACTTGAGAGTCTTTCTTAACCTTTTACATAGTCTCCTAGCAGAATCAGGCTTTCCGACAACAGGGTGAGATGCATTAGAGATGGCTTTGTTTTCCTAGAAGCTTGATTAAATACTGATTCTGTTTCCTTTATTCAGGTAAGGACTTTTTTTTTTTTTTGCGGGGCAATGGGGGTTAAGTGACTTGCCCAGGGTCACACAGCTAGTAAGTGTCAAGTGTCTGAGGCCAGATTTGAACTCAGGTACTCCTGAATCCAGGGTGGGTACTTTATCCACTGCACCACCTAGCTGCCCAGGTAAGGACTTTTAATTGGGGAAAATTGATTTCTTAATGTTTTCTTAAAAAAAAATAGAACTTCATATCCTCCCATAGGTGCCTTCCAGCTCTAGGTCAACAATCTTATATGTGACCCTGGTCCAATCTTTCTCCTCTCTGTATTTGCAGAAGGAGGAGGTTGCATTGGATGGGCTTTGAGGGCCATCCCAGCTCTCCACCCAGAATCCTATGGCCTGGGGTAACTAGATTCTGTCAAATTTACATCATCTGATCTCACCTGGACCCTCCTACCACACAGCAAGCCTTTTTATTCTCCACTCCCTCCCCTTTACAATTCCCTTTTAGCTGTTGGGGCAGCTAGGTGGCACCGTGGATAAAGCACCAGCCCTGGATTCAGGAGGACTTGAGTTCAAATTTGACCTCAGACACTTGACACTTACTAGCTGTGTGACTCTGGGAAAGTCGCTTAACCCTCATTGCCCTGGGGAAAAAAAAAAAAGACATCCTCCCCGAATTGAATGTAACCTCCTTCAGGGCAGGGACTATCTTTCTTTTAGCTTGTATTTGTATTCCCCATGCTTAGTATTTGCTTTCAGATGAAAGCAAATTCACACCCATCCACTTAACAAAAAAAAATTAACGAATGACTGGTAGAAAATTCCATTCTCATGATCAATGTAATGAATGAGCCTCTCTGAACTAAGCTGCTTCTTAGACAACAGACCTGGGCAGACACCACAAGGTCGATTCTGGAGGCCTTACTTAGAACATGGGAGGACCAGCGCCACCAGCCCATCTTTTGAGAATCCAGTGTCTCCTTCATGCTAAGATTAGGCATTAGGGTAAACCTTCAGCAGATTGCTGAATTGAAAAAAACAAACAAACAAAAGCTTTTGGTTGAAGAGTAAAGGAGTATCTGAATTTCATTGTTATTGAACAAGATGAATTTGAGGTTATTTTAATTTCTACAAAAGTGCTAACACCTGGGCCAGAAATTACCTCAGATCAAGGCTGGTAAATTTCTATCTTTTTGATATATTTGTCTAAAAATGTTTCTCTACAGAATATTTAGAGTTAATGGGACCATCCTGCAATCCATTTTGCAAGCTAGCCTCTGACTACTCTAAAACCTCTCTTTGCCCAGCTGTTGGAGATCTCTGAATTGCTCGATTAGATGGCCTTCTCTCATCCTCCCCTTCTTGACAATCTCCAGCTTTGGAAATTGTTGACTACCTTCTCCTACTTGCCTCTCTTGGTTTTCCCAACATAGCTCTCTCCTACCTGTCTGATTACATCTGTCTTTTTTTCTTCGTCCCTCTCCCTAATTGTGGCTATGTTCCGATTTCTCTTTTCTTCTCTATATGGCTTTTCTCTTTGTGATCATAGTTTCAATCATCTCTTCATGGATGACCCCCAATCTATATGTCCGATGTGATGGTACTCATAACTAACTGCTTCCTGGCTCATAATAATAGCACCTATTTCACAGGGTTGTTGTGAGGCTCAATTGAGATATTTGCAATGTCCTTAGCACATAGTAAGCACTATATAAATTCTAGCTATTCTTATCATTTAATTAAATTATCATTTTATTATTTCATTGGTTCAAACTCTTCAAATAAAACTTCAGATAAAATGAACTGAAATGGATTTCAGATCAAAATGTCTTTTGTAAGGACAAAGTCCTAGAATGTTAGAGCTAAAAAGATTTTTGGAGATCACCTAGCCTGACACCTTCATTTCTCAGATGATGAGTCAGAGACATAGAAAGGTGAAGTAACTGCCTGAGATCTCATAAGCATTAGGGAGCCAAGCTGGGATTTGAGCCCAGGTCTTCTGATTTGTTGTTCATTCTTCGTTTTTTAAGAGGACCAATGACATCAGGGGGGTAATGTCTTACCTTGAAAGTGACTTGGATTTAAGTGAGGCAGAGCTTTGCAAAGTCATCAGCTTCACTCTCCTCCAGAGTCATCAGAATCCAGTGGCAAGACATAAATAGGTCAGGATGACAGGTTTTCTGATTTTTTATTTGAGACCATCTATTTGGCCTGGATAAAATCACTTCTCTGGGACTCATCCGATGTCTCCTTACCTTTGCACAAACAAGTCATGCTGATATTAATCACAATATCCCTAGTTCCTTTAGAATACACCAATGTGAAAGCTAAATTTAGGGAATGCATGGCATGAACTGTTTGTGTGGCACAGCATTCAGAGTCAGAAAAACCTGCCTTTGAGTCTTACCTCCCACACTTACTACCTTGGCAATGAGAGGCAAGGTCTCTGAGTCTCCCTCACTCTGCTCAGCTGTAAACTGAGGATGATAATACCTGGAATACACACTTCTCCAACATTTTTTTTAAACCAGATTTGTGATTTGTCTGGATTTAAAAAGAATTCCCAGGTGAGGAAAATCCCTTCACCAATGCAGAATAGCAGCTTTTCTGCAACTTATTAACTTTTGAGAGTTGACTGAGTCAGCACATGGTGATGTGGTTTGTTCCTGTAAGACAACTGAAAGCTATTGACCTTCAGTCCTATAAATACTGGTTTCCTGGGTTGCTCAGGGTCATACAGCTGTTCTGTGGAACATTCATTTGCCAAACATACGTTTTTATTTCCATCTCTACAACGTCTCACAAATTTATCACCTTCTCTCCTCTCCCAGATTGTTGCTGTTCTGTCCTTTCAGTCTTGCTGACTCTCTGTGACCCCATTTGGAGTTTTCTTGGCAGAGATACTGGAGTGGTTGGCCATTTCCTTATACAGCTCATTTTACACATGAGGAAACCAAGGAAAATAGGGCAAAGTGACTTGGCCAAGGTCACACAGCTAGTAAGTGTCTGAAGTAAAAGTGAACTCAGGTCAGCCTGACTCCAGGCCTGGCTGGACTACCTAGCTGCTCTGACCATAGTTATCCTAGTTAATTATTGGGACTCTTGAAATGGACTAAGATTCAAGAATTTACTGCTCATTTTTCTTTGTTTATGTTTTGAACTTTAAATTCTAAGTCCATGTAACTCTTATGTCTAAGTCTGTACATGGCTATGAGGCTGTGATATTTATTAATGATTAGGAAGAGGTCTGCAGCTGTGCCTAGGCATGAGATACCTGTGTGAAATTGGGATGAAATATTTTTGAGGGGCAGCCAGGTGGTTCATTGGATAGAGTTCAAACCCTGGCCTGGAGTTCAAATCTGACCCCAGACATTTACTGGGTGACCCTGCGCAAGTCACTTAACTTCTGTTTGCCTCAGTTTCCTAAGCTGCTAAAAGATGGGGATAATGATAGCACTAATGCCCGGGGTTGTTGTAAGGATCAAATGAGATCATAATTGTAAATCACTTAACACATAATAAGCATTATATAAATGTTGTCGTTGTCATTGTTGCTGTTATTATTATTATTGCCTAACTTCTGTTTGCCTCAATTTCTTCATCGGTAAAGTGAGGATAATAGCCCCCCCACACACACACACACCTAGGACTGTTGTGAAGATCAAATGAGATCATAATTGTAAAGTGCTTAGTGCAGTGTAGGAGCTATATATGGCCATTAGTTATTATTATCATCATTTTTACTCTTTGCTGAAGATGAAATGGAGAGTGAAGATAAATGCCTTTAGATGATTTTGCAGTGGAACTTCTAAGGGTCCTGCTGGCTAGAGAATGAAAATCAGCAAAGTCAGGAAATGCTACTTCAACGAAGGGAAATTGTGGTGGAGATGAGTTTTTTTATGCCCCTGCTCTTGTGCTATGGGAGTCATAGAATTTTAGCATTCAGCCCATACTTTCTAGCATTGACTCGTTTCTAGCCGATTTTCTTCCCTGTCACACCATGAGGCACCAGTATAGAAAAGCTCAAGCAGGCGCCCCACCCCACCCCAGATTTGCAGCATCTGGTGAGATCTTTAGCCAATATGGACCCTGAAGCAGAGCAGCAACTAGGGCAGGGTAACCAAGGTGTTGTCCCAGGGAAACCTACAATCAGAAGGTGCCACTAACACAGGGCTCACCCTCACTTCACAGCAGCTGCACTGCAGGCGAATGCCTCACTACCCAGCCCCAGTTTCAACCCCTACCCCTGAAGCCCGCACCATCTCTATTCCTCTGACTCCCTAGCAAAGGCTTAGACAGGCTCAGGATGTTTCCCCTGAGAAAATGTAAGCTCCTTGAAGGCAGGGACTGTTTTATTTTAGTCTTTTTATCCCTAGAGCTTAGCCCAGGACCTGGCCCAGAGTAGCCACTGAATCAATGCTTGTAATCTCCCCGACCCCACTTTCTGGCTCCCCTTTATGCTTTGTCTTTGTCTATTAGAAGGTAAACTCTTGGTGGGTAGGGAGAATGTACTTGAATATTTATAATGCTAGCAAGTGACTCAGGGCTTGGCACATAGTTGTTCATCCTTCATTCTGGAAAAGGACCGATGACATCAGGGGGGGTGATGTCTTGATGTGCCAGTGATTTGGGTTTAAGTGAGGCAGGTCTGTGCAAAGTCATCAGAGTCCAGTGGCAAGACAGAGGTCAAGACGACTGGCAGTGGTCCAGGATGCAGCGGTTGGCGCATAATAAGAGCTAAATAAATATGTGTTGATAGAAATGATTGAGTAACCTTCTCCAGCTAATCCCAACAAACTCCCATTTTTTACTTATGACACAATGAAGACAGAAATGCATTGACAAAGTGGGAATAATCCCTTTGCTCATCACCCAAATGTATCTCCTCCCCCCAACCTTATGGGACTTAATTGTGGCAGAAACCTTAGAGATTATTTGGTCCATTTTGCAGATGGGGAAACTGAAACCCCCCAAAAGGGAAGGGATTTGCCCACGGTCATGCAGTAGCTTGAGTGCTCCAGCCATGATGGTTATAGCAGCCCCTTCTCACCGCATGCTACGGCCCCACCAGTTATTAAAAAGAAGCAGCTTGGGACAGCTAGGTGGTGCAGTAGATGGAGCACTGGCCCTGGAGTCAGGAGGACCTGAGTTCAAATCCGGCCTCAGACGCTTGACACTTACTAGCTGTGTGACCTTGGGCAAGTTACTTAACCCCAATTGCCTCACCAAAAAAAAAAAAAAGCAGCTTTATTTTATGGGCCTGCTGGCATGGGAAAGGAAAAGGAAGGCCACCAACAAAGTAAAGTATCTTTTACATTTTTTTCCTGAATAGTATTTTATTTTTTCCAATTATGGGAAAAACCAATTTTCAACATTTGCTCCTTTAAAATTTTGAGTCCCAAATTCTTTTCCTCCTTCCCTCTCCTCCCCACTCCTTGAGAGAGTAAGCAACTTGATCAAGATTAAACATGTGTAATCGTGCAAAACATATTTCATATGTCATGTTGTGAAAACAAACAGAAACAAAAAACCCCCAAACACTATGAAAAAAAAAGTGAAAAATAGTATACTTCAATCTGCATTCAGATTCCATCAGTTCTCCCTCTGGAGATGGATAGATAGCATTTTTCATCAAGAGTCCTTTGGAATTGTTTTGGATCAATCGTATTACTGAGAATAGCTAAGTCATTCATTCACAGTTGGTCACCCTTATAATATTGCTGTTAACTGTGTGTACAGTGTTCTACTGGTTCTACTCACTTCACAAAGTATCTTTTTTTTTTTACAAAGTATCTTTTTTAAAATGTGTTTTTTATTAATTTTGTTAAATATTTCCCAATTAAAAATTTAAAACCTTTAACATTCATTTTTAAAATTTTGAGTTCCAAATTCTCTCCCTGCCTTCTGCCCCTCCTCCACCCCTTGAGAAAAGCAAGCAATATGATATTGAATATGCATGTGAAGCATGCAAAAATTTACATATTAGCCATGCTGCAAAAGAAAACACATATATACACATTTACAAACACAACAAAACCAAAAAAAATAAAGTGAAAAAAACTTGCTTCAATCTTCACTCAGATTTCATCAGTTTTCTCTTTGTAGTTAAATAGCATTTTTCATCTTGGGTCCTCTGGAATTGTCTTGGATTATTGTCTTAATCAGGGTAGTTATGTCTTTCACAGAGGATCATTGTACAATGTTGCTGTTACTGTGTACAATGTTCTGGTTCTGCTCACTTCACTTTGCTTTAGTTCATGTAAGTCATCCCAGGTTTTTTGAAAATGATTCTGCTAATCATTTCTTACAGCACAACAGTATCCCATCGCAATCATATACCACATCTTGTTCAGTCATTTCCCAAATTATGGTAGATGTGAGGTGGTACCTCAGAGTTGTTTTGATTTGTATTTCTCTAATCAATAGTGATTTAGAGCATTTTCCATATGATATAGGTAGCTTTAATTTTATCATCTGAAAACTGCCTGTTTTAAGAACAGTTAATTCTGATACTATATCAATTATTTAGTTATGTGAAGGAGTTCTACCAAATTCCTTTTATGACACAAATATGGTGTTGATACCTAAACAAGGTAAAGCCAAAACTGAGAAAGAAAATGATAGACCAATTTCTCTAATGAATATTGAGGCAAAAATTTTAAACAAAACATTAGCAAGGAGATTACAGCAATTTATCACCAGGATAATACACTATGACCAGGTGGGATTTATACCAGGAATGCAGGGCTGGTTCAACATTAAGAAAACGATCAACATAATCAACCACATCAAAACCAAAATGAACCAAAATCTTAATAGATGCAGAAAAAGCTTTTGACAAAATACAGCCCTCATTCCTATTAAAAACACTAGAGAGCACAGGAATAAATGGAGCTTTCCTTAAAATGATAAGCAGTATCTACCTAAAACCATCAGCAAGCATTATATGTAATGGGGATAGGTTAGGGGCCTTCCCAATAAGATCAGGGGTGAAACAGAGATGTCCATCATCACCTCTATTATTTCATATTGTACTAGAAATGTTAGCATTAGCAATCAGAGAAGAAAAGGGAATCAAAGGAATTAGAATAGGCAAGAAGGAAACAAAACTATCACTTTGCAGATGATATAATGGTATACTTAGAGAAACCTAGAGAATCAACTCAAAAACTATTTGAAACAATGAACAACTTCAGCAAAGTTGCAGAATATCAAATAAATCCACATAAATGATCAACATTTCTATACATGACCAACAAAGCTCAGCAGAAAGAGATAGAAAGAGAAATTCCATGTAAAGTAACTGTAGATAATATGAAATATTTGGGAATCTACCTATCAAGACAAACCCAGGAACTATATAAACACAATTACAAAACACTTTTCACACAAAATCAAATCTAAATAATTGGAAAATATCAGTTGCTCATGGATAGGCCAAGCTAATATAATAAAAATGACAATTCTACCTAAATTCATTTACTTATTCAGTGTCATGCCAATCAGACTACCTAAAAAATATTTTTAGAGCTAGAAAAAATAATAACAAGATTCATCTAGAAAAACAAAAGGTCAAGAATATAAAGGAAAATAATGAAAAAAAAATGCACAATAAGGTGGGCTAGCTGTACCAAATCTGAAACTATACCATAAAGCAGCACTCATCAAAACTATTTGGTACTGGCTAAGAAATAGAGTGGTGAATCACTGGACTAGGTTAGGCACAGAAACACAGTAGTAAATGACTACAGTAATCTACTGTTTGATAAACCCAAAGACTCCAGCTTCTGGGATAAAAACTCACTATTTGACAAAAACTGCTAAGAAAACTGGAAGATAGTATGGCAGAAACTATGCATAACCCAACATCTTACACCATATACCAAAATAAGGTCAAAATGGATACATGATTTAGACATAAAAGGTGATACCATAGCTAATTTAGTAGAGGAAGGAATATTTTATCTCCCAGTTCTATGGAGAGGAGAAGAATTTATGACCAAATAAGAGATAGAAAATATTATGAAATGCAAAATGGATGATTTTGATTATATTAAATTTAAAAGGTTTTATACAAACAGAAGCAACACAGCCAAAATTGGAAGGGAAGTAGAAAGCTAGGAAACGATTTTTACAATCAGCATTTCAGATAAAGGGCTCATTTCTAAAATATATAGGAAACCAAATCAAATTTATAGGAATGCAAATCATTTCCCAATTGAGAAATGGTCAAAGGATATGAACATAAAGTTTTCAGATGAAGAAACCAAAGCTATCTATTGCCATATGAAAAAAATGTTCTAAATCACTGTTGATTAGAGAAATGCAAATTAAAACAACTCTGAGGTACCACCTCACACCTGTCAGGTTGACTAATATGACAGAAAAGGAAAATAATGTTGGAGAAGCTGTGGAAAAATTGGAACGCTAATGTATTGTTGGTGGAGCTATAAACTGATCCAACCATTCTGGAGAACAATTTGGAACTCTGCCCAAAGGGCTATAAAATTGCACATACCCTTTGACCCAGTAATACCACTATTAGGTCTATATCCTAAGGAGATCATAAAATAGGGAAAAGGACCCACATGTACAAAAATATTTATAGCTGCTCTTTTTGTGGTGGCAAAGAATTGGAAATTGAGGGGTTACCCATCCATTGGGGAATGGCTGAATAAGTTGTGGTATATGAATATAATGGAATACTATTGTGCTGTAAGAAATGATGAGCAGGCAGATTTCAGAAAACCTAGAAAGACTTACATGAATTGATGCTGAGTGAAATGAGCAGAACCAGGAGAACATTGTACACAGTATCAGCAATGTTGTGTGTTGATCAACTGTGATAGACTTAACTTTTGTCATCAGTATAATGATCTAGGATAATTCCAAAGGACTCCTGATGGAAACTGTTCTCCACATCCAGAAAAAAAGAACTGTGGAATTAGAATGCAGATTGAACCAGACTGTTTCTACTTTTGGGGGGAGGGTGGGTTTGGTTTTTGAGGTTTTTCACAGCATGCCTAATGCAGAAAAATGTTTAATGTGATTGTACATATATAACCTATATCATATTGCTTGCTGTCTTGGGGAGGGAGAAGGGAAGGGAGGGAGGGGAAAAAATTGGAACTAGAAATCTTATCAAAACAAATGTTGAAAACTATCTTTGTACGTAACTGGAAAATAATAAAATATGTTTATGATTTTAAAAAAGGAATAATGGGTCTGGCCTCAGGGTGACTTTTAAAAGTCAGGTCACTGAGTCCAGAAGATAGCCTCCAAGAAGAATTAAGCCCCTGACAAGAGAAGCAGAAGGAGGAGGAAGTTAGAGACATAGGAGCTGTAGGGAATACACATGGGGCAGCTTAGGTGGCCTCGAAGTTGGGAGGACCTGAGTTAAAATCTCACCTCAGACACTAGCTGTGTGACCCTGGGCAAGTCACTTAACCCTGACTGCCTTAAACATCCAGGACCATCTCCATTCATCCTGATGTATATCTCACTACTGGACCCAGATGGCTCTGGAGGAGAGAGTGAGGTTGGTGACCTTGCACAGACCTCCCTCACTTAAATCCAATTCATTGCAAGTCATCACCCTGATGTCATGGTCTTCTTTGGGAATGAAGGACAAACAACAGGAACACACACGTAGCTAAGTGAGGATAAGCACAGGCAGAGGCAAGAGACAAATCATTTGCAAAGTCCTTAGTTCCCTGGAGGAAACTCATGGGTTTCCTGGAAGGAATCCATGTGCCACCTACCCCCTCCAGAAAACCATGCAGAGATGGAGGAGGTGCCATCAGAGGGAGAAAAAGCGACGAGTGTCCAAGACTTGACAGGGTAGGTGAGAGATTCTGGGAACAACTTCTCTGAGAAAAGGAGAAATACTGGGACAGCACAGATTTCCTGGCCCAAGAGGAAGTGACTCAGAGCTGAAGAGCCAGAAGGAACTGCACTATGATGTAGAGGATCAATTGTGGATATTGGGGTCCTCCAATGGTGCTGTGAGTTTTGTGGATATGGCTGGTCTGGAGGAGGAAGAGGTTGTCTGGGCAGCCAGAGTTGGCGTCCATGCCTAGATCCTGTTTGGAGGGAGGAGAGGGTGAGGGGAAAGGAAAGGGAGACAGACAAAGTCAGAGAGAGACAGAGAGAGAAAGGGAGGAAGATGGAGAGAAAAAAGAGATGGGAAAGAAAGGGAGGGAGATGGAAAGACAGAGAAAGAGAAAGAGAATAGAGGAGAGATAAAGAGAGAGGGAGACAGAAAAAAAGAGGGAGAAAGAGAGAGGGAAAGGGAGTTTTCATAACTGCTGGAAACGTTCCCAGTATGGGGGCCCAGAGCTAAAGCAAATCAAGGTTTCATTGACTATTTTATTTAGCTCAACCAAGGGCAGTTGCTTCAGATACCTTCCATGTAGGATGGAGGGTTAACTGACTAGACACTTGGAACACAAGGTGTCACCCACATGAGCACCACCAGCCCTTTTCCTTCTGCTCTATACACCGATAGAAACAAATACACCCACCCTAAGAAGATGTGAGACCCAGATGAGCCCCATGATCACTGGAGAATAGATCTAGAATTGGAAAGGACCCATCCCCATCATTTTGTCCAGAGGCGCTGGATGCCTTGCCTCCCTTCATAAAGGGCTCGAGCCTAGCACCACACCAGATGCTATGTACACAGGTTATACCTCACCAAAGAGGAGGCGATATGTACACAGGTGTCTGGAAGAAAAGGGATGTTTGTTTGATAATGGGATCCAAGAGTCAGCTAACCTCAGCTCCAGTCCTTGGTCTGACCAAAACTACTTGTGTAGGTCATGCCTCAGTTTCCTCATCTGAAAAATGAAGGAGTTGGATTAGGGCATTTCTGGATCCCCTTCCTTCCTTATTTCTCTGATACCATTTCAACTCTGATTCTCTCTCTGCCAGGCTTAAAAGAAGAACATGGAAGCTGGTGTCCGAGGGAGTGTTCTAAGAAGAGAGCAAGGGACCCTGCCCCAAAGAAGAACTCTGGGATTTCAGGATTTTGCTGTGGGCAAGTGACCCAAGGGTCCCCTCATCCCTGCCAGCTTTCTTGCCTGATCTCTGGCCTTAGGCCCTTAGGATTTAGGAAAGATTCCTCCTGAACTACAGGAAATCATTTGTAAAGCTGCTTATTTCAGGAGGAAACAGAGATTAGGAAAGGAAGTTCCACAGGATGCAAATGTCTGAGACCAGAGCGCTGAAAACGGAAGCCTGCGGAGGCCCACCTCAGCCTCCTTCTTCTTTTTTCCCTCAGAGCTACCCTTCAATAAACACCCCACATCCTGATTTCCTTGCTGGGCTAAGAAAATAGGATTGACTTGCAAATTTATTTATAAGCTCCTCTCCCAGGGAAGGGATTTTCTAAGCTCCCTTCCCACCCTGAGAAGTGGAGATTTTATGAGTTTGATACAGGGGCAATTCTTCCATAAAGGGGGCTCTGAAAAGCATCAGCCATGACCTTGCCCCATGCAAGAGTGTCCCTTGTGCCCTGACCCACCCCCAGGGGATGCTTTCTCATGCTGCAGACTTGCACTGAACACTAAATAACCCAGTCTGCCTACCACCACCATCCATCCCCAGAGGCAGCATGGTGCAAGGGAGTCTACAGTCAGAGGACTTGGGTTCATATCTTACCTTTGATCTCAGACAAGTCACTTAGTCTCTCTGTGTCTCAGTTTCCTCACGTGTAAAATGAAGGGATTGAGCTAAATGGTCACTGGGGTCCCTTCTAGCTCTAAAACTATGATCTCTCTACCCTTTACTCCTTATGTTACAGTGAGTGGTTTTACTTCTCTGACACTCAGCGTTCTCATCTGTGAAACAAGGGCTTTGGCCTACATGACCCCTATGGTCCTTCTGCTTGAACTTGAAATCTATGATCTTATGATCGATCTCCAAAAACATAGCCGGAAGGTGGCAACTTGAAGAAACTCAAGATAGAAAGACATGAAGTTCCCAAACAGATACATTAAGGGGTGATTGTTCTTTAAAAAAAAAAATAGGAAAATGAGTGTTCTGAAGAGTTCCTTTAAAATGTAAGTCATAGGAATCTCCGAGGGGTAGTAAGATGCTTATCACTAGAAGTGTTCAAGCAAAGGCTGGGTCAAGAATTCTGTAAAAAAGAGCCCATGGAAGGTTGCGCTAGACCAGGGCTTCTTAAGCTTTTTCCACTCTTGACCCCTTTTCACCCAAGAAATTTTTACTCAACCCGGGACCTATAGGTATATAAAATATGTGTCCGTAACCTGTTGCTGTTGCCAGATTTGGGGGGATCCCCGCATTCACTTATGCAAGCCCACAGTTTAAGAAGATTGGCACTAGATGATCTCTAAAGTAATCTCTGAAATAGTCATTCCCCACTAGGGGTTTGGGCATTGTTTTCAAGATCAGAGAGAGGCTCCTTGTCCTAAGTCTAGGATTCCATCTCGTAGGGAACTCTGACAGAGGAAACTGCTTATCAATGAGGAGCTGCACCCTCCATAACAGCCTGCACACACACATAACCCCCCACCCCCCTCCCAAAAAGTGACTTGCCCAGGCTCACACAGTCAGACCATGTCAGAGATCCAACTGGAGGCCTGGCTCACAACTACTCCACACTGCCTCCTGAGAGCGAGACTGGGGGATAAGAAACATTTCAAATGGAAGTGTCAAAAACCACTGGGAACAATCAAAAATGAAGATGTATTCCTATAATGCTTGGAATGTGACAGATAGGAGTGAGCCTGGCTTCTTTTGACACCTACTGACCGTGTGACCCTGGGCAAGTCACTTAACCTCCCACTTCTCTAGATAATTCCTTAAGATGATAGGTCAGCAAAACAATGATCCAAGATAATTCCAAAGGACTTAAGATGAAAAATGCTGTCCATCTCCAGAGAAATAAGTGAAGTATGAATACAGATTGAAGTTTCATGGGGAAAATGGGGTAGGGGGTTTGGGATAGGAGTAGGGGTTTGGGGTCCCTAGGAATTCCTCTTTAAAGAATTACACCCACTTGCACACAAAAGCATTTAGAATAAGATAGTAGTTTATTTAGGGGCTGGGGAAGGGAAGGGAAACCAAGAGAGAAATCCTTGGACTTCTCATGGGGAGAAGGCATGGCACAGATCGTGGCTCTGAGATACCAATCTCCTCGAGCAGAAGACAGGCAGATACTTTTATAGAGGACTGATGGGGGTGACCATCTGACTGTGGAAAGTTCCCTTATTGGGGGAGGACCATCCCCCACTGGTGGTGACTGGGGGAATTGAGTGAGGGGTGGCTGCACATCTCTCAAGCCATCTCTACACAAAGGCAGCAGCCACACCCAAACTTATCTCCCCGGGGGTGAGGGAGACTGGAATGAAGGGTGGTGGTCCCTGAGCTAGCTCAGTCCTATCCGGTTCCACTTATCTCTCTAGGCGTGTCTATCCTTTGGTTTAGTTTCTCAAGGAAAAGGTTCCTTGATGTATCCCAGAGAACTTCTGGGGTGCTCTGAGCCCATAACAGAAGCGTGCTTTTTGTTTTTAAGCCTCTCTTTTTTTTCTTGGGATTTTTTTTTTTTGGTCCGTGTTTTCTTTCACAACATGAACAATATGGAAATATGTTTTGCATGACCACAATGTATAACCTATGTCAAGTTGCTTGTCTTCTCTCTAAAGGGGGAAGGGATGGAGGGAGGGAGAGGATTTGGAACTGAAATTTTTTTAAAGGAATGTTAAAAATTGTTTTCATAAGTGATTGTGGAAAAATAAGATATTAATTTTTCAAAAAAGAAGACTATAGAGAAGGTGTCAACCTGCACTGGTAGAGGGACAAACCTCATCTGGGAGTGCACAGAACCAAAGAAATCATAGGTCTAATCCCTATCCTCTTTCTGGACCAACAGTGTAAGTCACGGAAGGGGCTAGTTTTCATTTACAAAAATTCAATTCACTCGTAACTTGTAACTTTTTTATAGCTTTTACATAAAATGAGGGAGCCCCAAAGGGAGATCTCCCTACTTTCTCCTTCCCCCTTGTCTTCTTAAATTGGGGGCTGATATCATGGTACCCTGGCCTAAAACACACACACACACACACACACACACACACACACACACACACACACACACACACACACTTCTCTTTTTCTCCCCTTCCCATCCTACTCCAAACTAAAACTTCCATCTGACCTGGCCAAGGCCAAACCTTCTGACTCCAGAGAAAGTACTGGTCTACAAGGCTTGCCTCCTTTAATGCCTACAAGGATTAAAAACCAACTCTCCAGTTCTTACAAGTTGCTGAGTAAAAATCAAAGATCTAGATGACTATTCTAGGCCCCTTTCAAGGAGCCTGAACTGTGCCCCTCCCTCCCTCCTTCCTTCCCTCCTCCCTTCCGTACACACACACACACACACACAGCAAAATGGACAAATTCAGGGCAGATGTGACTCATTTCACAACTGAGAGAATCTTAGGGCTCAGATTGGGATGCCTACTTCAGTCTGTGCCCTCCCCAATCAGTGCTCTACCCAGCTGCTGAAATGATATTCCAGAAGGCCTGGTCATGTCATTCTCACATTCAAGAGACTTCAGGACCGCTCCCCCCCCCCCAATCTCACCTCAGGCCTCTGGGATTGAATACAAACTCTTCTACCAAGCATGGAAAACCTTTCTCCATCTCTCTCCAAGAGTCTTTTCAGACCCTCTCCTGCAGACTCTACATTCCAGCTCTTCCCAACACACAACATTCCACCTTCCACCCCTATGGCTCTGCCCAAGAAGGCACCCATTGCTGCTGTCCTCCCTCATCTCTGCCAAGGCATCTCTAGCTCCCATCAAGACTCATCATTCCCTGGCCTACCCAAGACCTTTACACTCATGGTTGCCAATGCTCTCTGTCCTACCCCCCCCCAATTACTTTGTATTTATTTGTGTGTGTTTTGCATTTATCTGTTTATGCCTGAGTCTCTGGGTTCACCACCTGCATAGAGCTATTAAAGAAATAAGGGTCTCTGCATGTACAAAAATATTTATAGCAGCTCTCTTTGTGTTAGCAAAGAATTGGAAATCAAGGGGATGCCCATCAATTGGGGAATGGCTGAACAAGTTGTAGTATATGAATGTAATGGAATACAATTTTGTTGTAAGAAACGATGAGCAGGCAGGATTTCAGAGAAATCTGGAAGGACTTAAGTGGACTGACGCTGAGTGAAGTGAGCAGAACCAGATGAACATCGTACACAGTAACAGCCACATTATGTGATGATCAACTGTGATAGAGTTGACTCTTCTCAGCAGTGCAATGATCCAAGACAATGCCAAAGAACTCATGATGGAAAATGTTCTCCACATCCAGAGAAAAGAACTGTGGGTTCTGAATGCAGATTGAACCATACTGTTTCTATTTTTTTTTTTGAGGTTTTCCCCTTGTGCTCTGATTCTTCTTTCACAACATGACTAATGCAGAAATATGTTTAATATGATTGTACATATATAAGCTATATCAGATTGTGTTCTGTCTTAGGGAGGGGGAAGAGAGGGAGGGAGGAAGAAAAATTTGGAACTAAAAATTATATGAAAACAAATGTTTAAAACTATCTTTATGTGGAACTGGAAAATAATAAAATACTTTTATGATTAAAAAAAGAAAAGAGGGCCTCAGGCAGAAGTTAGCCCAGAGTTCACCAATGTGGTGACATTTTTGGACCTGGCATTCTGGAACTGTCTTTTGTATTTTTTTTATATCCCCAACACTTAGCACAGTACCTGGCACATAGTAGGTGCTTAAGAAATGTTTATTTATTATTATTTATTGATATTAACAATTGATGTTATTGATTTTTTTTTGCAGGGCAATGAGGGTTAAGTGACTTGCCCAGGGTCACACAGTTAGTAAGTGTCAAGTGTCTGAGGCTGGATTTGAACTCAGGTGCTCCTGAATCCATGGCCGATGCTTTATCCACTGCACCACCTAGCTGCCTTTAACATTGATTTTTTTCTTTTTTTTTTTCCAGGGCAATTGGGATTAAGTGACTTGCCCAGGGTCACACAGCTAGTAAGTGTCAAGTGTCTGAGGTCAGATTTGAACTCAGGTGCTCCTGAATCCAGGGCCGGTGCTTTATCCACTGCTCCACCTAGCTGCCCCCTTAACATTGATTTTTAAAACTCTGTATTCCAAATTCTCTTCTTCCCTCCTTCTCAAAAAATTCAATATAAGTTATACATATGTAGTCTTGCAAAACTTTTCCACATTAGTCAGGTTGTGAAAGAAAACAGACAAAAAAACTTTAGAAAAAGAAACTAACAAAAACATTATGCTTCAATCTGTATTCAGATACTATCAGTTCTTTCTCTGTAGATGGATTGAATTTTTCTTAAGTCCTTCAGAGATGGATCATTGTATTGCTGAATAAGGATGAATTTTTTCAGTCTAAAAACTAATTCATAACAGCTGCAGTACTTGCTAGCTATGTGACCCTGGGCAAGTCACTTAATCCTGTTTGTCTCAGTTTATTCATATGTAAAATGAAGTAGAGAAAGAAATGTCAAACCATTCCAGTATCTCTGTCAAGAAAATTCCAAAAGAGTCAGACAAGATCCAAATGACTCCTCGTCCTCCTCCTCATCCTCCTCCTTGTCTTCCTCCTTGTCCTATTCTTCCTCCTCCTCTTCCTCCTCCCCCTCATAATCATCAACAATAACAGCAGCAGCAACGAGAATTCTTGATGAAGAAACAATCCTGTACCAGCACAGATCTACAGCTATTCTATAATCCATGGTCTTAGATAATTGACTGGACGACCACTGAGTAGTCAAATGACTTATCCAGGGATACACAGTCAGTAGGTGTCGGACTAGAACCCAAGACGACAAGAGCAGCTCTATACCCATTCTGTCACACTGCCTCTGTATCATTTCTTTCAATGCAGCATTTGGCAATCATTTTCTTCTTTGTTGTCTTAATAGCAAGGTCTAGTTTTTTCATATAAAAGCAAAATTAAGCAGAAAAATGATGTAGCTAAAAATCATATTTGGAGAACCCCAGTCATATAGCTTATAACCCAAAAACATCATGACAGCTACTTGCTTTGCAGGCATGTTACCTAGAAGGAAATAACAGCTTTAATTTCTTTTCCTCTAGATTTAGTGTTTCCTCTGTGGAGCTGATAATTATAAGAAGAAAAAGCAAAAGCCTTGAGTCAGTCCTAGATAGCTCGTTTCCCATCACAGACTCAAAAACTGTTCTCTAGGGACATGGCTGTTTCCATATAATGAACTTTGTGGTACAAACCCTTTCCCCACAGCATTGCACCAGAACCCCCTGATGCAAGGCCACTAACTGTTCTGGGCTCCCAGCTCAACCACTGTGTGAATTGAGGGGCTGAAATCATCTTGCCTTGCAAAACAGGAAAGACTAGGATGTCCAAACACATTCCTCCAAGAACAGTAAATACAATCTTTGCCAACAAAAATTCTGCCCAGGTCCAGAAAGATCTCTCAGGACTCCAACCCTTGCTCACATACCATCAGGAGAAGATGGTCAGCTCATGGGGTTCTAAATGTTGGAGAAGGTGAAGTTTGCTTTTCCATCCAGCCTGTGCCCCTTCCAGCACTATTCTTCTTATAATTGGGACCCCTACCTCTGCTGCTGATCCTTGCCTTCTCCTCCTGCCCCCACGTACTTGCCCTGGATCTCATTCTTACAGGATCCTCTTCTTAGTCACCTATTCCTTTGGAAATAACTGTGAAATTAATTCATAATAAGATATGAATGACTTATGAGGTTTCTTTCTTTTTTCTTTTTTTTCTTTTAATTTTTCCCAGAGGCTTTTGAACTTAATCTGTGGGCATCTCTAACCCAAAGGAAAGAGCTTTAATGGAAGAATGTTAGGCACCAAGATGAGCCAGTAGAGAATATAATTAAGGAGTAAGAGGTTTTCCATGTCCCTTATCTCACACCATTTAAGCAGCTATATAAGCTTATAAATTATAAACTTATAAATTGTTATTACCTATAAATTGTTGTTCTTCGGTTGTTTTAGTCGTGTCTCATTCTTTGTGACCCCCATTTGGTGTTCTCTTGGCAGAGGTACTGGAGTGCTGTGCCCTTTCTTTCTCCAGCTCATTTTATAGATGAAGAAACTGAGACCTGGATAGGTGAAATGATGGGCAGGATTTGAATGCAGCTCATCTGACTCCAGAGGTCTTTCTATGTCCACTGCACCAAAGATTCCCTTTCTAGAGCCTGGTGATGAGCAGAGGTGCCTAGAAAAGCACCAATGACACTCACTCCAGAAGTATCATTGGCTGGCTCAGCAGCCAATCTGAGTCATGCCCAGTGCTAATGGGCTGTTTTACCATTATTGGTCAGCCCTCCCAATGTTGATTGATGGTTTGGTCAGCAGGTGACAGAAACAATGTAGAACAGCAGATGAATCGCCCTCCTCTGGAGTGGAAAGGAGGAACTTTTAGCTGAGACCTCAGTGCCATAGGCTTAATATGTCTTTTTTCTTTTTCTTGATTACATGTAAAAATACTTTTAAACATTCTTTTTTAAAAAATAATGTTTATTTTCCCCATTACATGTGAAAACAATTTTAATATATTTTTTTTAAGTTTTGAGTTCCAAATTCTCTCCCTCCATCCCTCCTCTCTCCCACCTTGAGAAGGCAAGCAACTTGATATTGGTTATACATATGAAGCTATACAAAACATTTCCAAATAAGCCATATTGCAAAAGAAAACACAGATGAAAAAAAAAAACAATCAAACAAACCAAACCAAGAAAAAATTTAAAAGTTTTTAAAAAGTAAGTTCTGATCTTCATTCAGACTCCATCAATTCTTTCTCTGGAGGTGGATGGCATTTTCCATCATAATTGCTTTTGAATTGTCCTGGATCATTGCTAAGTCATTAACAGTTCATCATAGCACAAGATCATTGTTACTGTGTACAATATTATCCTGGTTCTGCTCACTTCACGTTGCATCAATTCATGTAAGTCTTTTCAGGTTTTTCTGAAATGATCCTGCTCAGCATTTCTTACAACACAATAGTATTCCATCATAATCATTTACTACAACTTGTTTAGCCATTCTCCAATTGATGGACAATCCCTTTAATTCTCAATTCTTTTCCACCACAAAAAAAGCCACTATAAATATGGTGTACATGTAGATCCTTTCCCTTTTTATTTGATCTCTTTGGAATACAGACCTAGTACCAGTATTATTGTGTCAATGGATATGGATGGTTTTATAGCCCTTTGGGCATAGTTCCAAATTGTTATCCAGAACAGTTGGATTAGTTTACAACTTCATTAACAGTGCATTAAAGTGCCTATTTTTCCACACACCCTCCAAAAGTTATTATTATCCTTTTATGTCATATTAGCCAATCTGATAGGTGAAAGGTGGTACCTCAGAGTTGTTTTAATTTGTATTTTTCTAGTCAATAGTGATTTAGGACATTTTTCATATGACTATAGATAACTTTGATCTGAAAACTGCTTGTTCATGTCCTTTGAACATTTACCAATTTGAGAATGACTCATGTTCTTATAAATTAACTCAATTATCTACATAGTTGAGAAATGAAACCCTTTTTTTAAAGAGAAACTGGTTATAAATGTTTTTCCAGTTTTTTGCTTTCCTTCTAATCTTGGCTGCACTGATTTTGTCTGTGCAACCTCTTTTTAATTTGATGTAATCAGACTTGTGCATTTTATATCCCATAATTCTTTCTATCTCTTGTTTGGTTATATATTCTTCCCTTATCCATAGATCTGACAAGTAAAATTTTGCTATGATATCAATATTTATGTCTAAACCATGTACCCATTTTGACCTGATCTTGGTATGTAGTGTGAGATATTGGTCTATACCTAGTTTTGGCCAAACTGTTTTTCAGTTTTCCCAGAAAATTTTTGTCAAATTCTTGTTCTAAAAACTTGAACCTTTGGGTTTATCAAACACTAAATTACTGTGGTCATTTACTACTGTGTAGTGTCCCTAATCTATTCCAGTGGTCCACCACTCCATTTCTTATCCAGTACCAGATTGTTTTAATGATTACCACTTTGTAATACAGTTTGATCTCTGTTACTACTAGGCCACCTTTGTTCCATTGATTTCCTTGATATTCTTGACATTTTCTTTTTCCAGATGAATTGCTTATTATATTTTTTAGCTCTATAAAATAATTTTTGTTAGTTTGATTGGTTTGGCAAATGAATAAGTAAATTAATTTAGGTAAAATTATCATTTTTATTCTATTGGCTTACCCTAACCATGAGAAATTTTTATTTCTCCAGTTGTTTAGATCTGACTTTATTTGTGTGAAGTCTTTTGTAATTGCTTTCATATAGTTCCTGGGTTTGTATTGTCAGGTAGACTCCCAAGTATTTTATATTGTCTGCAGTTATTTTAAATGGAATTTCTCTTTCTATCTCTTACTTCTTGATTTTGTTGGTAATAATAGAAATGCTCATGATTTATGTGGATTTGTTTTATATCCTGCCACTTTGCTGAAGGTATTAATTATTTTAACTAGTGTTTTAGTTGATTCTCTAGGATTCTTTAAGTATATTATAATATAATCTGAAGAGAGTGAGTTTTATTTTTTTGTTGCATATTTTAATTCTTTTATTTTTTTCTTCTCTTATTGCTGCATCTGGCATTTCTAACACAATATCAAATAAGGGGCATCCTTGTTTTATCCTTGATTTCATTGGGAAGGTTTCTAGCTTATTCCCAAGATCATACACCTAAAGCTGGAAGGAATCCCAAAAGTCATCCAATCCAATGGCTGGAGTCCTTTGCCATTTTCTTCTCCAGTTCATTTTACAGATGAGGAAACTGAGGCATATGGGGTTAAGTGACTTGCCCAGGGTCACACATCTAGTAAGGGTCTGAGGCCAAATTTGAACTCAGGAAGATGAGCCTTCTTGGCTCCAGGTCCAGTGCTCTGTGTGCTATGGTACCATCTAGCTGCCCCACCCATCTTGCCCTTCTAGGAGCAGTCAAAGGCCCTTTGCATCAGAAGCATGTGGCTTGCTCAAGACGTTTTTCTGATGCCATCACTATGTACACTTGTGAGCATGCACAAGCATTGTCTTGGGTCTGTTTGCTTTGTGAAAAAAAGGGAGCCTTTCAATTGGCCATTGAGTAGGCACTGAGAATGCTTACAGATGTACTAACCAGCCAGGATGTTTCTTCTTTTCTCCCTGTGACTGAGGTAAAACAAACTGACAACTTCCGAGGAAGGAAGGAAGCCTCCAGCTTTCATCTAACCACTCGAGCCTACACAGGAATGTGATCACAGATCTCTCACCTGATTTTTAGGTTCCAGAGCAGTGGAGAAAGCTATGGCCTCGTAAACCTTGAAAGGTTGAGGGCGTGAATGGGTTTCCTAACAGACAAAATTCCCAGCACAGCCCATGCTCATCCAATAGTTATGCCAAATTCAGAAGTGAACTTATTAGACAAACATTCATAGGAGGTCCTTTGAGTTGGAGCCCACTCTGCCCAAAAAGTAAATGAACAACGAGACATGAAGGAGAGTGTGACCCTGGGTATTGGGGGTGGGGATGTCTATACTTCTGATCATGCTATATTTTCTTAGTAAGCGTCTCTTTGTGACAGCAGGGGGAAAACCCACTCCAAAACTAAGAAGCCCATGGCAGAAGGAGGCATATGCTTATGTGTAACTCGAGAGCAGAGGTCCTAAGAGTGAACTTTCCCAGATTCATCAGTGGTAGCAACCAGGATGCTGACAGATTTCCTGAGCATCGTGGTGGAGAAAGACTGCCCATTCAGGCTGAGGGAGCAGTTCATGGACAATGTTTATTGTGTGGAGGAAGAGATCGTGAATTCCCCATGGAGAATGATCCCTAGAATTTAGCCAAGGGAAAGAAATGTCCTGGGCAGCACCTCACAAATGATACCAAATTTACAAGTTTCCAGGTTTGAAGCTTTCATGATGGTATCTTTTGGAGAGGGAAAGGGGTTCCCGGAAGCAGCATGCTTCTTGGAGAAGGAAGAACATGCCCCACGTTGTTCCTACTCAAAGAGCAAAGCAAATGACTTCCTTGGACAATCCAGTCTTCAGGGGATGGAATGATGTAAGATAGTGAGTAGTTAGTGATAGATACACCCCCAAAAAGCATCAATAAAATATTTTTCAATGCACAGAAGAAACAAAAATGGGAGCAGAAGGAAACACAAAAGAGGGATTTATTTACTACCTTGTTAAATTTTATAGATAGACTTCTTTAAAAAACAAAAAGTATCACGACAGAAACACATTCTTTCTTTTTCTTCATCTATTAAAAGGTTTGTGTTTGTTGAATGATTGCTAAATTCAAAAGAAATGCTTTCATTTTAACAACACTTTATTTCCCAGCAGCCTGCCCAACAGAACTTTACCTCCTCAAAAAGAAAAGACTGAAAATTTCCCAAGACCCAGAATTATGTCTCTTCTTGTCTGGTCCAAAGAATGGATGGAGATAATGAGGCACCCAAGGATGATCAGTAAAGGACTTGGTGAATTATTAATCTCTTTGAAACACTGTATTATATTGAAAGCATAAGGAAAAATCTCAAGCCTACATATGTCATCTTTCCCCACCTCTCTCCCAGGTTTCTTTAAACCTGGAAAACTCAAGGGTTTTGACCTACCCTTATTAAGCTCTTGGGAGCCTGTTTGTTGCCGACAAGTTTCTGTAAGAAACACTAGGAGTGCAATGAATGCTTTGTGATTCTGCTGGAAAGAGCACTTGAAGCAGCTAGGCAGCACAGTGGCTAGAGCACTGGCCCTGAAATTGGGAGGACCTGAGTTTAAATCTCAACTCAGACACTTACTAGCTAATTGACCCTGGGTAAGTCATTTAACCCCAATTGCCTCAAACATCCAAGGTCATCTCTAGTCATCCTGATGTATATCTTGCCACTGGATCCAGATGGCTCTGGAGGAGAGAGTGAGGTTGGCAACTTTATAACAGCTCTCCCCTCATTTAAATCCAATTCAGTGCAAGTCATGCCATCACCTCCAAATGTCATGGTCGTCTTTGAGACTGAAGGACAAACAACAACTAGAAAGAGCCCTTAAAATCAAATTCACCCTTAAACACTAAGGGGATGTTTTCTTCTTACTCAACCATGTGGTACTGTTGTAAGCCCATAACCCCTGCCAACTGAATGTAGAGGTCTGGAAGCCCGACCAAAAACCCAACAGGAATTCCAAGAAGGACGCTTCGGTTGGCTTAAACCTTGCTAAGTCAGCACCATCTCTTTCTCAAAGCATTTCCCCAGGATCCCCAAGGGTCTTGGTTTGAGACCGCCACCCAGCTGCTGCAATGGGAGCTGATTGGTGATCCCTGTTCCAAATGTGTGGACCAATGAGAAAAGAGGATAAAAGACAGGGTCGTGCATCCCCCTGAGGTCTCCAGCCCCATTCTCCTTTCCTCCACACCTCTGAACTGATCAGCCAGGAAGCCCGATACAAGAGCCAACTGGTGGTAAGATTGTTTCTGGGCTTGTGGAACTTGTAGCTTTTGCTAGGACTGAATAATGATAACATGACATAAAAAAAGATGCAGAACCCCAGCAGTAGCACACAGTGAAAGGGGGACTGGAGTTTTCTGCTGAACCTGGGACCTATTGGGGTACCATTACTTTGGACTTCATCTGTTTTGGCCTCAGTTTCCTCATCTATAAGATGAGGGGGAGGGAGGTTGAGGAGATGGCCTCTGAGGTCTCTCAGATCTATGATCAATCCCATGAGCGGAGGTCAAAACACAACAAAACAAAATATCACCCAGGCATGGTGGCTCACACTGTCAATGCCATCTGGCAGGAGAGCTGGGAGATCTCTTTTCTGAGGCCAGTTCAATAAGGAAAAGACCTGCAGCATGATGGTGGACTCCAGGAAGAGAAGGGTCACCAGGTTGCCAAAGGAGGGAAGAACCAGCCTAGGTGTGAAACAGAGCAGACAGAGCCTGGCTACAAATCAGAGCACCCACGAGGGGCCGTGGATCAGCATCGAACTTGCAGCCTGGAGAATATAGGGAAATCTACATATCTATCTATCTATCATCTATCTATCTATCTATCTATCTATCTATCTATCTATCTATCTATCTATCTATCTATCTATCTATCTATCTATCTATCTATCTATCTATCTATCTAGATATATGTGTGTGTATATATATGTGTGTATATATGTATATGTGTGTATGTGCACACACATGCATACACACATGTGCATAAATGCACATATATGTATATACGCAGATAGATATACACATGTCTGTATTGCATATATTATATATTATTATATATAGTGTTATAGTATAATATTAAATATTATAATTATATTATATACTATTATACATTATATTAAAAAGAAATCTAATTGTAAGGCAAATCCAACCACTGGAGAAAAAAATGCACATTTGCCTGTGTAGTCACAGCCTGTGCCTCCAGTCTTGTTAAGTATTTGTAGAAGTGAGATCCACATTCACTATGGACAAAGTAAACCATTCTCATTTGATCAGAATGACCATCTGTCTAAGTTTCTATTCCAGAAAATGATAACATAGGAATCCAAGCTAAGAAATGCTTTGGAAGATTTCAGGAAAACGGAAGTTTTTGAAGCACAAAGTGTTGAGGCACAGGGGAAGGAACACTGGGCTGGGAGTCTGGAGGTATTCTTCTGAGTCCCAGCTTTGCTGTGTGACCTTGGGCAAGTTGCCTAGCCTTTCTGGGCCCCAGCTTTGTTATCATAACAAAAAAAGGTGGGACTATAGAAAAAATGACTTCCGATGACCTTCTCACCTGAAGTAAAGAGTTGCTTAATTTAGAAACTGCTGGCCTAGAAGGCTCTCTGAGACAAATTCATCCTGCCTCTGACTGGATGTGTCGAAAGTCTACCTCTTGGGCCACTCTGGGGCCTAGGGGAAGCCATAAATAGCCCTGAGGTTGGGGGAGAAAGAACACTTAGAGGGTATTTGCAGGTGCTGGGGCAGGAGTGGGTATTTCTAAGGACTCTCCGGAAGCAGCCAGATGAGAGAGCCTGGTGGATAGAAACTCTGGGCTAGAGGTTACTCTGAGAACCACATTAGGAAGAAGGAGCCCAGGCGAGGCGAGCCGGGGAAGGGGAAAGCTGGGGACAAAATCCTATCCTTGCTGAATGGCTGCCACCCTGGCAATTGGCAATCTATGTTGCCTTAGGCGCCGATATAAGGTTCCCGGCACTCACTGCTCAGTAGCAAAATCCTTAAAAACAAAACCAAAACCAAAACCTCACCAGAAAGAAGGGCGGCAAAGCAAAAAGGTTTTTTGTTTGTTTTTGTTTTGTTTTAACGGGGTGGGGGGGGTGCTGAGAGATAAGGGAAAGACCTGGATTCTTCTAGGGAAGAAACATTGTGGGGGGGAAAAGGCTGTTGAATGTGAAGTCAGAGGACTTCATACCCACCCTTCACCCTGAGCACACTATCACACACACACACACACACACACACACACACACACACACACACACACACATCCTGTTTGGCTTTGGGCAAGTCACAACTTCTCTGGGCCTCAGTTCCCTCATCTGTAAAATGAAAGGGTTGGGGGGCAGCTAGGTGGCGCAGTGGATAGAGCACCAGTCCTGGAGTCAGGAGTACCTGAGTTCAAATCCAGCCTCAGACACTTAACACTTACTAGCTGTGTGACCCTGGGCAAGTCACTTAACCCCAATTGCCTCACTTAAAAATAAAAATAAAAATATAAAAAAAAAAATGAAAGGGTTGGAATGGAAGGCCTGTGAGACCCCTTTCAGATGCATCTCTAATGGGCCTTGTTGGATAACAACAGGAGAAAGAACACTGGGTTTTGACTCAGGGGACCTGGGGGACTCTGAGTCTCAGAGGTTCACCTGCAGTCACACTTGTGCACCAAGGGCAAGGATTCAGAGAAAGTATCAGAGCTGGGCTTGAGAATCCTTGCATTTGGAGCAGTCCCTATTTCTTTTTGCCTCCCTCTACTCATTTATATGCATGAGAGACCCAGGTAATCACGAACTGAGGGAAACTGTGGTGCTTAAGAAGAACTGGATCTTTAGGTCTGGGTGGTTTGTTGAACTGGAATTCCCCTCCCCCGGGGTGGGGTGGGGGGGGAAGTTTGGGGAAGAACACAGGTTGGCGATTAGAAACCAACTGAAGTTCAAGGGGATTTCCTAACCTTAAGTCAGTTAGAGGCTCAGGTCAGAGATATTGATCTTGCTCCTAGGAAAAAGTGAATACAAAAGACTGACTAAACTTCTAAGCTCTAATTAACTGCCCAGCGGATTTGTGCTCTAAAAAAGCTTAGCCTAGGGGGTTAACAGTCTGCTAACAGACCTGTCTCTTTATGACAAAACAAAAAACCCAAAAAACTTTCCCCCCTAGTCTTCTGATTGTGTTATATAACACACAGTCCTTAACTGTTAAGAGCCTACCTTCCTAAGAGCTTAGCCTCTGGTTATCAGCAAAAGTGAGAGACCGCCTCCCATTATGGGAAATAGGTAACATTTCAGTTGCAGGCTAAAGCTGGAGCCTAGGAGATGGAAGTAGCAAAAACAGTCTAGCAGAGAGAACTGTGGGGAACCATAGAGATGCCCTGCCTAGCTGATAGCTGAGTCAGCTGATCAGGAAAACTAGATAACTGGAAAACGGTGGCAGCCCTACTGTGTGAGCAGCATTGGGTTGCCCCCACATGCAGGATTGTTCACCACACATATTTCCTATATGTGTGTCCCTCCATGTATGTATGCTGACCGCATGCACTGTGTGCATGGGTGACCTGTACCTGTTTGCTCTTCCCAACTGAGGGTATTTCTGGGAAAGGGCGTCACGGATTTATTGAAGGGGAGGTTGGTAAAAAGCAATAACCTTAGATCCTATCCCTCATTAACTAGGTCAATTTTTCCTCAAGAGTTATTAAAAACCACCCTTGAAGGGCAGAGCCAAGATGGTGGGGTACAAAGACACAATAACGGTGAGCTCAGCTCCAAAACTCCTCCAAACAGATCTAGACAACATACCAGACTGAATCCTGATGTGGAAAACAAGAAAAAAATCACAGTGAGTTATTTTTCCAGCCCAGCTTGACATATGAGAGACATGAGAGTTCTGTGAACAATGGGGACAAGGTCTGGCCAGAAGGGGACCATGTAGGAAAAATATCAGTGCAGGGAGGCACAAGAGAAGGTGCCAGGTTCCTACCCAGGTGCCCCCAAACCCATGGCAGGGTATTAACCCTTGGCCTTATTGCTCACTACACAATGATAGGTCACAGATCCAGGATGGATAGAGGAAGGGGCCAATGAATACAGGAACAAATTCAGAAGCAGCAGCAGCAGCAATGTGAATCAGACCCAGGAGCAGGGTAGGCTCTCAGTTCCAGCTTCCTGATCAATCTGAAACCTGCAAGGGAATACCTTCCCCAAAACAAATGAAACAACCCCCCAAACCCTGTTTTGTATTTCTCTAATCTATAACGGGCAAAAAGGGAGGATGAAAGAAAGGAAACTAACAACAGAGAGAAAGCAGTGCTGTCAAAATGATGTTTTTCTGGGGGAAAAAAATTACCTTTAACTCAAAATGCCAATCAGGACGAACTAAAATAAGGAAGGAGATGGTCACTGAGCACCTACTGAACTTTGTTGACTACCCTTGATGAATTAAAGTTACCAGCACCAATGAACTACCTTCTCAGGTAAGAGCTAGAAAATGTGATTGTTGAACCCCTGAAAGGTCATGGAAAATAGTAGAGGTCCCACAAGATAAGAAAAAGGCAGATGTCATCCTGAAGTTCAGAAAAGGAAAGAGAACAGTCAGCACAGTATAGAAGAGTGAATTTAATTTTCATGGGGGGGGGGGATTCTAGAATGTTCCACTAATGAGATGCTCTGAGTATCTAGAGAGGGAAGTGGTGATTACAGAAAGTCAGCATTATTTTCTCAAGAATAGTTCATGCTTGGGGCAGCTAGGTGGCACTGCAGTGGATAAAGCACTGGCTCTGGATTCAGGAGGACCTGAGTTCAAATGTGACCTCAGACACTTGACACTGTGTGACTCTGGGCAAGTCACTTAACCCTCATTGCCCCCCCCCAATAATAGGTCCTGCAAGAATAATCTCTTTTCTCTCCCACAATGTTGTTGAAGCAGTAGAAGAGGTGAAAGCTGGGGGCATAGTTGACCTAGATTTTTGTAAAGCTCTAGATAAAATCTCATCCTGTACTTGTGGAGAAGATGGAGAGACAGAGAGCAAAATGATGATACATTGGATGGCTAGATTCAAGGAGTTAGTTGTTAATGGTTCAATATCAACATAGAAGTGTCTTCAGTGGAGTGCCTCAGGAATCCATGATCCTCTGATCCATGTTAGTTTCTTAACAAGTGGAGTTAACAAGACATTCCTGAACCCAAGTGTTAGGCTAAAGCATTGGCATAACAGGAGGTGAAAGCCTAGGAGTTCACAGTTCACTTTAGAAAATGAGACTCAGGTACTTGAGATAACTAGAGAACAATAGGTGATAGTGTATGGTCCAGTGGTACAATGTGTGGTTCAGTTGTTCCAAATTGTAGGAGATCGAAGAGAAAGATTTGGGGTCATCTGGGAAGGCTTATTACTAAGGAAGACAGAGATCTGGGTTGGGCAGGTGGGTGGGAAGAATTTGTACTAATTCCTGAGCTGTCAGGGCTGTAGAGAGACCCACGGACTCCACCTGCATAGATGAGCTCAGCCCCCTAGTAGCCACCCATCCCCTCTAAAGGCTGATATTATGGATGTGAATTCCAGGGTTCATGATGGTGCCATGGACTGGTCCGATTCTGTGCATGCTGCTGCTGGCTGTGTTGTGCCACTGTGAGCCCACTCGTTCCACAGAGGATTTGCAACCATTACTACCCAAGGGGGCTTGCACCAACTGGATGGGAGGTGCCCCAGGCCACCCTGGGTACAACGGGGCTCCAGGTCGGGACGGTAGAGACGGCATCAATGGTGAGAAGGGGGAGAAAGGCGACACAGGTGAGCTCAAGAGCCATATTTTTTCTTGGGTTTCAGTCTGTGTAGTTCCTTCTGAGTAGTTCCATGAAGCAGGTTAGAGAGATTGTGTCAGGGTCATGCATAAAGTTCAGTGGAATATCACCTTGGATGTTGCAATTTAGACCGAGGATCAATCACTCAACATCTATTAAGCTAGGCACTGAGGCTACTAAGACAACAATGAAAGTCCTTCACCTCAAGGAGTTTCCATTCTGCTGCGGAGAAATACCAAGCAACAAGCATTTATTATGTACCTACTAGTGCCAGGCACACACAGATACAAAGAAGGCAAAACCAGCTTGTACCCTTCAGTAATTTGCATTCTAATGAAAGAGATACTGTGGAATTAGATATGTACCTACCAGATGCATAGAGTAGATGGCAGGTGATCTTAAAGGGGGACAGCTAGGAGGTGCCATAGTGCACAGAGCACCAGGCATGGAGTCAGAGTCCTGAATTCAAATTTGACCACAGGTATTTACTAGCTGTGTGACCCTGGGCAAGTCACTTCATCCTGTTTGCCTCAGTTTGCTCATCTTTAAAATGAGCTGGAGAAGGAAATGGCAAAGCATTCCTATACTTCTGCCAAGAAAACCCCAAATGGGGTCATGGAGTCAGATACAACTTAACAACAAATCTTAAAAGGAAGGTTATTGCAATTTTAGTCTTTCTTTTGTAACCAATAGTAGATAACAAGTCTTTTTCTTTTTTTGGTGGGGCAATGAGGGTTAAGTGACTTGCCCAAGGTCACACAGCTAATAAATGTCAAGTGTCTGAGGGTGGATTTGAACTCAGGTTCTCCTGAATCCAGGGCTGGTGCTTTATCCACTGTGCCACCTAGCTGTCCCCACCAATAATAGATATATAATAAATTAAAAAAATTTTTTTTGTGAGGCAATTGGGGTTAAGTGACTTGCTCAGGGTCACACAGCTAGTAAGTGTTAAGTGTCTGAGGCCGGATTTGAACTCAGGTACTCCTGACTCCAGGGCCGGTGCTCTATCCACTGCGCCATCTAGCTGCCCCATAGATAGATAATGGATGGATGGATGGATGGATAAGAGCATCTATTGTGTGCTAGATCCTGTGTTGAATACTAGTGATACAAATAGAAGCAAAAAAAGCAGTCTTTAACATCAAAGAGCTTATAGTGTAATAGGGGAAGACATTATTCTGAAGGAAACTAGAAAAGTGTAGAGGGGCAAGGCGTGGGCTTGGATGTCTTGGACACTTTATGAAATGATGGTCTTGGACAGGAACTCACCAATCAGAGGAGGGGATCCAAAGAGTGAAGACATCTCGAGAGGAAATAGAAAAGTCTGGAGAACCTGGAATGGAACCCGAGTTTGACAAATCACTCTGCATTTTCTTTTCCTAGCAGTGGGGACAGGCTATACTCAACCATCCACATCCTCTGATTCTGTCTCTTTTTCAATGCATTCGATTAATTCCATTCCATTTCACTCTAGTCCAGGCAATGAGTATTTGCTGCGTAGTCAGCCCAGTGCTTGTTGCTGGGAGTAAAAGAGAAGATACATAAAACAATTAGAGAATAATAACTGGCCATTTATAGTGAAGCGTTAAAATGAGTATAAATCAATGACATACTGTATAGCAGAGACCATAGACAATGGAAGGCAAGCGTGTCCCAAGCTGCTAAGCTTTGTTGGGAGTGACAAAATTGAGCATAATTCAGCTAGTATAAGTTTGTGAGGCATATCCTCATCTGACTCTTACTGCTGTTTCATAAGCCTCCCACCTCAGTCTTGTTTTTTTTGTTAGTTTGTTTTGTTGTTGTTGTTGCTTTTGGTGAGGCAATTGGGATTAAGTGACTTGCCCAGGTTCACACAGCTAATAAGTGTCAAGTGTCTGAGGTGGGATTTGAACTCAGGTCCTCCTGAATCCAGGGCCAGTGCTCTATCCACTGCGACACCTAGCTCTCCCCAACCCTATACCACCTCCTTCTTATTAACTCTCTATATCATTCCCCACAGTGACCTGGGTTTTTTCTTTTTCTTTTTTATTTAAGTTGATATGATTTCTTTTACATTAGCTATTTCCTGTTCTCTCATCACCTCCACTCTACTAAACTTTCCCTTGTAAGAAAGAAAAACCATTAAACAATATTGGTTGACAAAGAGGCCATGTCTGACAGTATGTGAAACAGTCCCCGGCCCCAGCCCCCCACCTCTGTCCAGGCTCCCTGGGAAGCAATGCAACTAGAAGAAAGAGCACTGACTGAAATCAAAAGAACTGGATTCGAATCCTGCCTTTGATGCTCACTAGTTGGAGAACCTTGGGCAAGTCACTAAACCACCTGGGTTAGAATTGGTAGGACAAAAATGTATGATCTATCCCCTGGAACCAAGATTGTTCATTAATCTAAGTTCAGGGGTCTTTTAGGGTTGATTTCATTTATATTCTAGGCAGAGAAAATGGCATGAGAATGTGTGTGAAGGAGAAAGAAGGTGGTTGGAGCACAGAGACCAATCTGGCTATAATAAAAGATGTCTCTTATGGCATTTACCTGGCATATAAGGCTAGAGAAATTATCAATAAGCAAGTGTTTTCTGAGCACCCAGTATATGTCCAGTGCTATGAAGGACACTAGAGAAGAAGACATGGGTCATCTCTCCCCTAAGGATCTTCTTCCACCACTTGGTTCCGCCATGATGGCTGGAAAGATAATGAGTCTTAATGCTATAGGAGCTGTGTCTGTTGGAATCATATTTAGAAAGGAGCTTTTTCACTGTGGCTGCTGATGTTCTCTTACATAACAGGTCTGCTGGGTCCCAAGGGTGATGCTGGTGATGCAGGCGTTCCGGGGGTTGAAGGTCCCAGGGGATTTCCTGGACTTCCAGGGAAGAAAGGGGAACCCGGAGAGGCAGCCTACAGGTACCGCTCAGCCTTCAGTGTTGGGCTGGCCACCCGAGACCCAGTTCCCAACGTCCCCATCCGCTTCACCAAGATTTTCTACAATGAACAGAACCACTACGATGTCACAACTGGCAAGTTCCGCTGTAATTTCCCGGGCTTGTACTATTTCTCCTACCACATCACAGTATATATGAAGGATGTGAAGGTCAGCCTCTTCAAGAAGGACAAGGCGGTCATATTCACCTATGACCAATTCCAGGACAAAAATGTCGACCAGGCTTCGGGCTCTGTACTCTTGTACCTGGAGTCTGGAGAGGAAGTCTGGCTCCAGGTGTATGGGGATGGGGGGCAAAATGGGCTCTATGCAGATAACATCAATGACTCCATTTTCAGTGGTTTCCTTCTTTATCATGATGTCGACCAATCATGACCTCAGAGAATCCACTCAAGAGTCTGACTTGAGACGATCTAAATTTTCACAACTCTGATCTCCAATACACAAGAGTCTGGCTTTATTTTCTAACTGGAGACACTGAATTCATTCATTCATTCAATACATTTTGTGATTCCCTGCATTTACTAGGTGCCCAGCCCAGTATCAGGTGTTGTTGGACAGACAAGTAAGGGATGAGACAAGCCTTGTAGTCTCATGGGAATCTTACAGTTTGATTGAGGGGGATCGAGGTTCAAACACATTTTAAAGAATCACTTTGAGGCCTCTTTCTAATATTAAATGTTTTCTCTTCTTCACAATGGGCATATCTAAAAAGCACCATCACGAATAATGTTCTTCCCTAACAACTCCCCTTTCAGAGAAGGTAGTTTAATTCTCCCATTAGGTCAAAAAATTTTAAAGAGAATTGGTCTCTTTCCACTTAGTAACCTTTTTTTCCCTATCTACACCTGCCAAACTCCCCAGAGGCAGATTCCCCTCCTCAGGATAATGGATTGAGATTAAGAAAAGTCTTAGAAACCACAAATCTAATCACCTTCTTTTACAGACCAGGAGCTCAATTTGCTTGGCTCATTCTTTTCTAAGATTTTTCACTAAAGTAGAAGCTAGATGGCGTTCTATAAGTGTATAGAAATTAATGCCCTGATGGCTTATATTTTAGATTCTGGCTAATTCCTAAGTACACACCTATAATGATAAAACTAGACCCTTGTCTATCCTTTGCTCTTTTAAAATGCTGAAATATTCTCATTTCTACAATTAAACTAATCGTTAGTACAAATAAAAGCTTTGAAAATTGCTTGTTTGCAGCTTCATTTCTGAGGGAAGAGGGCATGAGTTTTAGAGAGGATGGAAGACAACATGACTAACGTGGAAGTGTTTTACATGATTGCACATGTATAACCTTTATCAGATTCCTAACCTTTTGGGCCCTCCCAAAAAGGGATAGAATTTGGAACTCAAAACTTTAAAAAAAAACTTGTATTTTTTAACATATAATTGGTGGAAAATAAAATATTATCTATTTTTTTAAGAAAGGTTGGAAGGAAAAGAAAACACCTAGCCCCTTGTCTGGATCTCAAGGAAGCATTATGCCCTCAGAAATAAATCCCTGGAGATTTCTTCAGGGCTTCTAACAAGAAGTCCATGCAGTGATGTTCTGACTCCCATATTTCGCTGTTTGAACCCCGCCATGGGATAAACAGACCTGACAGTATACTTTATCCAATTTTTCTTTCACAAAATGCCCCTGATATGGACCAGGGATCATATTGCACTCAATAATGCTCCTTAGTGGAGGGGCATTTCTTTCTTAGTCATTTTTTTTGTTGTTGTCTTGTTTTCACATTATATTAATTTCCCATTAACCAACTGCTACACATGGAATCTTTTCTTTTAACAAACAATGACAAAAAGAAAAATATTTGAGCAATAGTAAGAGACACAAAAGCTGTCTTAAGTTCTAGGTCCCATTTCCTGCCTGTGGTCCCCACCTCTCTATTGAGAGAAGGAAGGTAAGTTTCCTTATCAAATGAGATAATGTATATGACTCTTTGTAAAACTCACAGTCCTATGTAAACACCAACTGCCTTTATTGTTGCTGTTGTTATCGGTTCTCCAGGACCAAAACTGTTCATGACAATTCAATTGCTTTTTAGTGTTATTATCATTGAATTATTATAGTCGTCATTATAGTCATAATTGTTGTCATTGTATTTTTATCTTGGTTCTGCTTTCTTCACTCTGCATTTCTTCATCCACGTCCTTCCACATTCCTTTGAATTCCTCATATTAATTATTTCTTATGGTACAGTCATATTCCATTAGAGTCATAAATCACAATTTGCTTGGCCATCCCCATCAATAGGTGGCTATTTTAGCCTCCATTTTTTGCTACTTCAAAGAGAGATGCTGTGAATATTTTCATGGAGATAGCCTTTGTTTCTCTTATTTACGTCTTTGGGTTATTTGCCCAGTAAAGAAGAGAAGACTATTTCTTTAATGTTTTATTTCCCAATGAGCCACCAGGGTTTTAAGGGCTAAAGGAAGCGATCAGAGTCAGAGGATCACATATTGAAACCTGGAAGACTCCTTAGAGGCCATCCAATCCAACACCCTCGTTTTACAGAAAAGGAAACTGAGGCACAAAGAGGTTACGTGATTTGCCCAATGTCAAATAGCTAATAAGTTTTGGAGGATGAATTTGAACCCAGGTCTTCCTTGCTCCTGGTCTAGGGCCCTATTTATTATAGCATGTTGCTTCTTATATCCACAGGTGTGGATATATGTGACTTCAGATGCCTCAGTCATCTGATAAAAAAGAGAAAACGGGCAGCTAGGTGGCACAGTGGATAGAGCACCGGCCCTGGATTCAGGAGGACCTGAGTTCAAATCTGGCCTCAGACACTTGACACTTACTAGCTGTGTGATCCTGGGCAAGTCACTTAACCCCAATTGCCTCCCCCCTCCCCCCCCAAGAGAGAGAAAACAATTCCCTCCAAAAATTCACATTTCATCTGCATGGTATGTTTGGCTATAGGACGTTTGCAAATATGAAGAGATTTGCCTTTTTTTAAAAAAAAGTTTTCATTCAGATAGTTGGCATTATGCAGACATGACCTTACATCTAAACTCATCACATGGAACACTTTCTTTAGGTCAGTGAAAACAGGAAAAGACAGGTACCTCCCCACTTTGTGCAATAAAAATGCTCCCCAATAGTTGTGCAAGTGCAAGTAAGGGGTTTAGCTGAATGAAATATTGCATGTTAGGCTCATCATAAACCCCAAATGCTAATGTTTCAGATTATTATTACTTGAAGCACTAGATAATTTTACAGAACAAAGCCAACTTCTAATATTTTAAGTTCAGATTTTTTTGGCATATTGGGTTTTCTTCCTATTTTTGGTTCTCCTTGTCAAATGACAAATGACAAGGAGAAAACACGATAATTCATAGGATCACGGATTTATAGCCAGAAGGAATCTTGGAGGTCACTGGGCCTGAGTCCCTCATTGGACAGATGAAGAAAATGAATCCCAGAGCGGTTCAGTGGCTCGTCCAGTCCTTCCTAAAGCCAGTGAGTACTGAGAACAGAACAAGCGTGTTCTCACTCTCTTCTCTCTCTTGTGTAATTTGGTGTCTGGAAGGGGTGGGGGAGGAAGTACTCTTTCAGCTCACTTTTCTGTCTCCAGGAATACTGGAACTGAAAGAGTAAATTAAGGCCTCCCAGCCACTTACTTGCCCCCAAATTCATCAGCTACAACTGAGGGAAATGTACAGATTAAAAAATTGAGGAGGTTGTAGAACTGGGAAGAAAGGCCATCACTTGGACACTGAGGCCCCAAAAGCTAAACCAGGGATTGGCAAAGAGAGGAAGACTGAGTTAGCAGGTACTTGAGTTTCTCAAGGCAGCAGGATGCCCTGACTTCACAATGTACATAGGATGATTGATTTATCTGATGGAGCAAACCTACTCTGGACCGGAGACCACTGAGTGAATGGGGTAGGGGGTAAGCTTTCAAGTGCAAGGGAGGAGCAAGAAGCATGCCTACTCTTCCTTCTTGTGCTAGGAGCCAGGGAGAATAAAGGACGGGCATCCAGTGATGTAGGAGACACTTCTTTCTCTGTCTTAGTGGAGCTACATCAGATACAAAGACTTTCAGCAGAGGCCTCTCCACATCCATCTCACACTGACTTCCATCTGGCTTGACAGCCCCAATCATCTGATGAAAAACACAAATATCGATTTCAAGCTGAAAAGGATCTTAGAGGCCATTGAGCCCCATTTCACATATGAGGAAGTTGAGACATGAAGAGAAAGGAAAGAAGGAAACAAGGTTTTGTTAGTTGCTTATTCTGCTAGAGACTATGCTAAGAGAGGTTGCCTAAGGTCACACAACACAGTATTTGAGGTAATATTTGAATTTGGGTCTTTCTGATTCCATGTCCAATGCTCTTTCAACAAATACCACAAGGCTACTCCTTCCAAAATTCACTAGTTTTGCTATAATGGTTGGAGACCTCAATGTATCCTTTTTGGATCTAGACATATCTAAGGGGAAAATGAGCAGTTATAAATGATAAATGTCTGTTGATTATTGAATAGGGAGAGAAAGAAGTATACATATCCTCAGACATATGTGCTACCTTTACAAAAACTGGCCATGTATTAGGACATAAAAATCTCACAAACAAATATAGTAAAACAGAAATATTATTGACTACAATAAAATAAAATTATATTCAATAAAGGACCATTGAAGAAAGGGAAAAAATAAAACAAATTCATTAATTTCATTTCCATGATGCATGTTTGACTAAATGATAGAATGTCTGGAAATGCTTAGGTATCTTTCTTTCAGTTTTCAATTCTCATCCAGATGTTTGGCATCATTTAGACATGGCCCTTGATCTACATCCATCTCTTGTGCAAGATTTTTTTAAGTGGGTGGAAAATGAATATGCAAGTACCTTTAAACTTTATGTAAAAGGTGTACTCCCAAATAGCTGCATAAATTGAATCTCTCTCTTTTTTTTTTTTTTTTGGTGAGGCAATTGGGGTTAAATGACTTGCCTAGGGTCACAGAGTTAGTAAGTGTTAAGTGTCTGAGGCTGGATTTGAACTCAGGTCCTCCTGAATCCAGGGCCAGTGCTCTATCCACTGCACCACCTAGCTGCCCCTTGAATCTAATTTTTAATGCTCAATTTAATGCTATAGTTTTCATGCTAAAGTCCTGGATAGCCATGGAAATAGGATGGGTTATAATAGCACAACCCCTAGTCTCAAGGACTTGACAGTCTAGTTGTGACCATTTAACAGACGTCCTGCTAAGTGAGATGTCCCGTCACTACCATGTCCTGGTTTCAGGGTAGGTTCGTGCTGCCGGTCTCCACATCCATTTCATCTTTCTGCCCAGACAGGATATGATAAACTCTGCTGACAATCCTAAAACTATTTCTACCTCTGTAAACAATCCTTAGTCATAGAGGGTGTAAGTTCTTTGAGGACAGGAATCATTATGTTGTTGATTTTGTATTTTCCAAGACACTAGTACAATGCCTGGTACTTTACTAATTTATTACATGATGGATACAAGGTCCCAGAAATCCATTGTCACATATAGAAGTAATCTGACCCGGTCATGTTCAGGGTCAAGGGTATTTTTAGACATCAGGAAATTAAAAGTTATCTCTTTTCAAGATAATCATTCTTGCAATAGGCATCCTGTGTTTAATAAGGAGTCAGAAATACTCAGTAACACAGGCAAGCACACGCCAAGTAGAAGATAATCTATTGCCAACATTCACATCCCTGAGGGGGAAAGAATATATATATAAAAAGCATGGGGAGGGTTCATCTCCAGTCATCCTGATCTGTATCTAGCCACTGGACCCAGATGTCTCTGGGGTAGATAGTGAGACTGGTGACCTTGCACATCCCTCCCTCACTGAAATCCAATTCACTGCAAGTCATGACATCACTTCCCAATGTCACAGTCCTCTTCTAGAATGAAGGACAAACAACAAGAAAGCATAGAGAGCCCCATTGGGAGTCCACTATCTGAACAATTGAGGAGGGATGGAGCTATGACAGGCACCATGGCTATGTGGTGGCTTGTAGAAGGCCTTAGAAAGCCACATCATTCTTTTGATATGGGGGATACGGAGCTCAGCCCTTGCCATCTCCATCACCTGCTGGGTTAATCTAAAGGTGTTTTCTGCCCTTTCCTACTATTGGGATCAATGGCTGAGAGTTTGTTTTCTCTGTTCATGTCCTTAGTGGGATACAAGAGAGTTCAGGAAAATTGACATTCACATGTGTGTGCACACAAAGCAGAGGCAACATTACCCCAGGTCAGAGAGACTATTTGAGAAAGCTGCATTTCAAGAGAATTAAGTCCACATTCTGCTGATAGCTTGTTCCGAGACATTTCCTTCCCCCTCCACTTCCCCCCTTCCCCTGTAAGAATTTATTGTCATTTGGGGGACCCCATGTTTGGCTAAAATTTGAAAGCCCCAAGCTCTCAGGGTTTTTCTCTGTGTGAGCCGGGCTGGTGCCCCTTCCCCTCTGCTTCAGCAGCTGAGCTAAGAAGCCCCCTGGGCCTCAGAGCCTTCAGGGACAGCAGGCCTGGCTGGACAGCTGCAGAAAGTCCCAGCCCCCTCTGCCCTGAGGGGATATGCCCCGAAGATCCTGGGCTCACCCTGGCCAGCCCTGGGCACAGCCCATGCAGAGGCCCCAGGTGTACAGCAGCAGGGCGGGGGGCATCCTGGGAGTGGTACATGGCTCCGTGGAGCCCCCAGCCATGGCCCTAGGGCTGCTAACCAATTAGTTTGGTGTGCATGGTCACTGCCGGCCTGAGGTTCAGGGCAGAGAAGGGTTTTATAGCCTGGGGGGGGGTAGAGACGTAGGGGGAGGACTGAGAAAGAGACAAGCAGAGAAGGAGAGACAATGGGGTGGCTGACAGTGAAAGGGCTGACAGTGAGAGGGAGGACTGAGAAAGAAAATGCAGGGAGATGCTACAGAGAAAGGGGGGTGCGACCAAGAGATGGAGAAGATGAGAAAGTGCAAGCAGGGGAGCTAGAGAGAGGGAGTCCAATCAGTCTGAGTGAGGTGTGGCTGCAGGGGCCAGACACACCCACAGGCGAGAGATGAGGGAGGAGATTTCACTGCGGCAGGGAGAAAGTTAAACCCAGTCAGGTTGTATTGTCTTATTTCTTGCTTTATCCTTATTTCTAAATTTATTCCATATCAATAAACCCTGTTTTGTATTAAATTGAAAAGAGCCTTTTCCTTATCAGTCTGGGAGAAGCAGTTGGGAAAGGACAGGCCCACACGGGGCTTAATGAACCTGGGGGATTTTTTAAACCCCCAGGCAGATAGGCCCTCACAGACTGGCTTAGGCAGCTAATAGCCTACAGATAGGTAGGCAGCTAGCAGCTTTTAGATGCCGAGCCAGCTAATTTCAGCCAGTTACATTTTTTCAGAATGGCGAGCTCCAGCCAGGAATTTACAGATTAGGTAAACAGTTAAAAATTTTACACCCCCAACTAGAGAATTATAGCTGAGAAGACAGCACAGTAGCTGATAATCATGTAGAGGACCGAGCGGCACAGGTGGTGTTATCATGTCTGACTCTTCATGACTCCATGGAATACAACATCCACTGGATCTTCTTGGTAAAGATACTGGAGTGCTTTGACTAAACTAGTAAGTGTCTGAAGCCAGATTTGAACTCAGGTCTCCTTGACTCCATGCCCACAGCTCTATCCATTGAGCTCCCTAGATGCCTAGACAGAGGCATTGGGCGGTGAGGGGAGAGAGAGAAAGAGAGAGATAGAGGAGAATGGGGGAAGGAAGGAAGGAAGGAAGGAAGGAAGGAAGGAAGGAAGGAAGGAAGGAAGGAAGGAAGGGAGGGAGGGAGGGAGGGAGGGAGGGAGGAAGGAAGGAAGGAAGGAAGGAAGGAAGGAAGGAAGGAAGGAAGGAAGGAAGGAAGGAAGGGAGGGAGGAAGGGAGGAAGGAAAGAAGGGAGGAAGGGAGGAAGGGAGGAAGGAAGGAAGGAAGGAAGGAAGGAAGGAAGGAAGGAAGGAAGGAAGGAAGGAAGGAAGGAAGGGAGGGAGGGAGGAAGCTCATAAGAGCTTACTCTGTGCAAAGTACATAGCCAAGCCCTGGGAATACAAAAGGAGAAGTAAGACAATAGCAGTGGGTCTGCTGTTGATGTGGGTATTAGTGATGAGGACAGGTCCCTTCTGAACAGTGATTGCTTCTCTCTTTTTTTTTTTTTTTTTTTTAGTGGGGCAATTGGGGTTAAGTGACTTGCCCAGGGTCACACAGCTAGTAAGTGTTAAGTGTCTGAGGCCGGATTTGAACTCAGGTCCTCCTGACTCCAGGGCTGGTGCTCTATCCCCTGTGCCACCTAGCTGCCCCCCGTGATTGCTTCTCTTGATGCTGGCTGTGGGGGCTGGGATGGGAGGAGAACTTTGATCTTGAAGATAATGACATTCCCCGGGCTCTTGGGTTCAGGTCCTTCCTGGACTATTCTAATTGAGTGTCTTTTGGAAGGTGGCAGTTTGACTTGTCTGGCATATGCCCCTTCCTGTCTCTCCTTCAGAGCGCTATCGTAGGTGCTCTTTTTGAGCTCCAAAGTAGTCCTTGAAGTTTCCTAGTATACAGGAGTTGGAAAGCAAGACCACATTGATCTTTTACACATTGTTATTGGCTCAAGGGGAAATAAGGGAACCGTGCTCACCCATAAAATGACTGACTTCTTTTACTGGATGCCAAGGTCAAAGTTTGGGTCTGACCCAGACCTGGTGTGTAACCCTAATGGGCTAGTGAGTGAGGATGTAGGGAGTCAAGGTACAAAGCATATCCCTGCTTTGGGGACATTGCACAGAATATGCAGTTGGAAGGGACATCAGAAATCATCTAGTCCAACCCCTCCTTGGATAAAAATCCCCTCTACCTTATATAGTATTTGACAGAGTCCTCCATGTTCTGTTTAAAGACCTCCAATGATGGGAAGCCCACCACCTCCTGAGGCAGCCCACTCTATTTTTGGATAGCTTTTATTATTTGTGAGTTTGTCCTGACAATAAATGTCTTTGCAGCTACCACCCCATTGCTCCTTGGTCTGCTTTTAGGGATCAAACAGAACATTCTAATATTATGTCAAATTATTATTAATTTTGTAGGTCAATGAGGGTTAAGTGACTTGCCCAGGTCACACAGCTAGTAAGTGTCAAGTGTCTGAGGCCGGATTTGAACTCAGGTCCTCCTGAATACAGGGCCGGTGCTTTATCCACTACATCACCCAGCTGCCCCCTTCTTCTACATCTCTTGAGGTGGACATGCTCCATGTTGGGGCCCATTGCATTTTCCATATTGCCTCTCTGAGGGGGTGGGGCAGAGCCAAGATGGTAGAGGAAAGGCAGTGACTTGCCTGAGCTCTCCCCAAGACCCCTCCAAATACCTTCAAATAATGCCATAATGCCTCTCTAATCATCTGCAAAGATAAGAAGCCCATACACAAATGTTCTTCCACTAATGGCCCTATAGTTCTTGTTTGTCCTTTGTTCTTGTAGAAGACGGGGGGGCCCCCCCCCCCCGGCGCGGGGGGGGGGGGAAGTGATGTCATGACTTGCACTGAATTGGATTTAAATGAGGGAGAGCTGTGCAAAGTCACCAACCTCACTCCTCCAGAGCCATCTGGGTCCAGTGGCAAGATATACATGAGAACAATGAGATGGCCATGGATGTTTAAGGCAACAAAGGTAAAGTGACTTGCCCAGGGTCACACAGCTAATAAGCGTCTAAGGTGAGATTTGAACTCAGGTCCTCCCAACTTCAAGCTCCCTTGGGAGGCACCACAGTACAATGGAAGGAGAGCTGGATTTGGAGTTGGAAAATTTAGGTTTCAATTCTCTCTCCTACCTACCATCTGTGTGACCCTGAGTAATTCATTCCAAATGCCTTGACCTCAGCTTCTTCAACAATAGAATAAATGAGGGGGACTGTCCTGTGAGCAGAAGCCATTGTTTCTAACACGAGTACCTCCTGCCCTCTAGTGGGCCTTTGGAGAACTACAGTCCTGTCTGCACCTTAACAAAAGGTTTCATTGATATGCCCAAGGAAATACCAAGATGTTACTGCTGTGATTAATCGTTGACTCTTTAGGACTTCAATAATTATAACATTTAAGAGCCAAAAGCCATATGAAAGCTCATCTAGTTTAACCCCTTATTTTATGGGACACAGTAGATAGATATTAGGTTATTATTGGCTCATTTTAACTACATGAGTGGTGCAGTGGATAGAGCACCAGGCCTGGAGTTGGGAAGACCTGAGTTCAAACCTGGCCTCAGACACTTACTAGCTGTGTGACTCTGGGCAAGTCACTTAAAACCCTCTTTGCCTCACTTTCTTCATGTGTAAAATCGCTCCAATATCTTTGCCAAGAAAACTCCAAATGGGGTCAGAAAGAGTTGGACAACGCTGAAATGGCTGAACAACAATGCAAATTTTAGCTAGGTAGCACAGTGAAGTCCTAGAGTAGAGACAGGAGGACCTGAATTCAAATTTGGACACCAGTAGTTACTAGCTGTGTGACTCTGGGCATGTAGTTTAACCTATCTAGTTTCTTTATCTGTAAAATGGGAATAATAATAACACCTAATTGTTGTGAGGAGGAAATATTTGTGAAGTGCTTTGCAAACTTTAAAGAGCTATATAAACACTACCTCTATTGTTATTAGAATTATGAATTGTATAACCAATAGGATGGAAGCTCTTTGAGGTCAGTGACTGTGACTAGCATCTAGCAGGTGTTTAAAAAAGCTTGATGAATGCATGGATGTGTAGATGGATGGATGGGTGGGCGGATGAATAGATGGATGTAAGGGTGGACGAACAAATGGATGGATGGGCGGCTGGCTGGCTGACTGGCTGGATGAATAGATGGATGTAAGGGTGGATGAACGAATGGATGGATGGGTGGCTGGCTGGCTGGAAGGAAGGAAGCCAAGGCCCAGAGAACTGTAAAATAGCTTGGCCAAGGCCACACTGATACTAAGTCTAGATAGGTTAGTACCCAAGTCTGCTGACTCCCAACCCATAGAATCATCGATTTAAAGCATTCAAACACCTCGAGTCCAACCCTCTCATTTTGAAGATGAAGAAACTGAGGCCCAGAGAGGCTGAGTGAATTGGCCAGGATCATGCAGTATCAGAGGCAGGATGGTTTGAACTCAAGTCGTCTTGACTCCCAGTCTACTGCTCTACCCACATCACCACATCACTTTGCCCAGTTCAAGAACTATGTAATGAGCTTGATCTTGGGCTTGACTGGCTACTCCCAGCTCAAAGTTCTTTCCAAAAGGCTCAGCCCAATTTCCTTTTGTGGTTGTTCCTGTGTTTCTGTGCCATGGACCCTTTTGTTGGCCCTTAGAAAATACCCCCAAAAGACCTTAGCACTTAGAAAATGCCAAAGCCATCAAAATACTCAATGTTCCCCCAGGGGTAGGGACCTCTCCTTTTGTTTTTCCTGTTTTCTCTATAGCCTACTCCGGCACAAGCCTAGGCATCCAGAAGATAGTGATAAATTGAGTAGAAAGAGCAGTGGTCTTGGAATTACAGAACCTGGGTTCAAATTCCACCTCTGATTAACTTGTCATGACCTTCCTGGGCCTCAATTTCCTCAGCTGTAAAAGGAGAGGGTCGAACTAAAAGGTCTCTAAGGACCCTTTCAGCTCTAGAGCTTTGATCCTATGTTCTCTCTGAGCCTCAGTTTCCTTAGCTGTAAAATGACGGAGATGCTCTTGAGAAGTGGTGTCAAACACAGGTGCATAAAGACAGGTTTAAAATCTAATCTCTAAGGGGCAGCTAGGTGGTGCAGTGGATAGAGTATCAGCCCTGAAGTCAGGAGGACCTGAGTTCCAATCTGGCCTCAGACACTTAACACTTACTAGCTGTGTGACCCTGGGCAAGTCACTTAACCCCAATTGCCTCATTAAAAAAAATCTAATCTCTATATTTAACTGCATTTTTATTTATTTATTAAATATTTCCAAATTTCATTTTTATCTAATTTGGTTCTCAGGAGTGTTGTGGGTGTTGAGTTGAACACCTGGGTTCTAAATGGCTTCTCAGGCCTCTTTCTGCTCCAGATTGATGATTCTTTGACTGAAGATTTAAGTTGAATTTCTTTCAATGTTGCTCCATAGTTGACAAAATCACTAGGACTGGGCAGGCTCTCTCCATTGAGCCCCTGTGCAGTTCTGGGCCTCCCACCAACAGCTCCCCAAGGCTGTAGAATGGGGTTGATGGGTTTCAACAATGTGATGATTTCGCCATCTGCTGGTCTGACCTGGTATTGCCCTATCTGGTCCATTCATCTTTATTAGAGAGTTTCGATGGTAAAATCAGTGCATTGTGAAGGACCACTGGTACTTCTGGACCCTCAGGGGAGCCACCCTGAGAGGAGGCAATTCTTGATTCTTTGTATACAAGGGAGAGATAGGTGGATGAGGGATAGATCGTGTCTCCGTGGCTGAAGCCTAGGAAGAAGCTCCCAGTCCTAATGGAGGGAGAGGGTTATTCTTCTGTCATGACCTATACTGAGGGGGGCAGCTAGGTGGCACAGTGGATAGAGCACTAGCCCTAGATTCTGGAGGACCTGAGTTCAAATCTGGCCTCAGACACTTCACACTTGCTAGCTGTGTGACCCGGGGCAAGTCACTTAACCCTCATTGCCCCGCCAAAAAAAAAAAAAAAAAGGAAAGAAAAAGAAAACTGCTGCAATAACGTATACTGAGGAAGCTCCCAGATAAAAAGATTCCAAAACTAGAGCTCATAGAGACTCTGTGTACCACCCACTCCAACACCCTCATTTCCAGAGAAGGAAATGACTTAAGCAAGGTCACACAGGTGGAACCAGGATTTGAACCCAGGTCTCCATCCAATCCAATACACTGAGAAAGTAAGTACAGTGTAACCAAGGTCAGAGGGCCAAGATGATCGCTCCTTCCCCTGCTCCATTCACCATCATGACCCGGTGTTTAATACATTATTTTTTTCTGGCTTCCTCCTCTTCTTCTTCCTTGAACCCCCATCCACTCTTCAATTACAGATATGATATTGTAAATTATATATGATATGGTATAATACAATACTCAGCTCTTTTCTTCCTCATCAAAGAAATTTTCATTATGTTTGTGTCTTCAGAATTTCATAGTTGAGTTTCCTAATTCTCTTGGCCAACTTCCCTTGAAGAATGTTAGGCCAGGGGATCCTACCTATCATTTCTCTGAATTATCTGAAATTGTTGTTTTTGTTGTTTGTTCTTCATTCTCAGAGGACCATGACACCAGGAGGTGATGTCATGACTTTCAGTGAATTGGAATGAAGTGAGGGAGGGCTGTGCAAGGTCCCCAGCCCCACTCTCTCCTCCAGAGCCATCTGGATCCAGTGGCAAGATATACATCAGGATGACTGGAGTTGGCCCTAGATGTTTAAGGCAATTAGAGTTAAGTGACTTGCCCAGGGTCACATAGCTAGTAAGTGTTGGAGGTGAGATTTGAGCTCAGGTCCTTTTGACTCTAGGGCCAGTACTCGATACACTCTGCCACTTAGCTACCTCATTATTTGAAATATGCTCTCCCCAAATCGAGGGTGTACAGCCATCTTTGCCTGGCTTTCCTTCATAAGGCAGGAATTGTTGCACACTAAATGCTTGTTGACTGACATTTCTTTTTTTTTTTTTTTTTTTTTTTAGTGAGGCAATGGGGGTTAAGTGACTTGCCCAGGGTCACACAGCTAGTAAGTGTTAAGGGTCTGAGGCCGGATTTGAACTCAGGTACTCCTGAATCCAGGGCCGGTGCTCTATCCACTGCGCCATCTAGCTGCCCCCCGACTGACATTTCTTAATTGCCAAATTTCAATGTCTTTGCTCAGTCCTCACTCTTCTGAACTTTCTTTTACAGTTTTTCACACCATTTATCACCTCTTCCTTTGGTACTTTAGGAAAACCTCTCCTCCCTTGCCTTCCATGGTAATGCTCTCTCCTGATTCTCTTCCCAATTGTTTGTATTCTCCTCAGTCACCTTCACTGGTTCGTCATCCTCACCACCTAGAAGGTGGTGTTTTCCAAAGTTTTTTCCTGAAGCCTTTTCTATGTTTAAGGAATGAATGTTAAAAGGCTAAGGAGGGGGCAGCTAGGTGGCGCAGTGGATAGAGCACCGGCCCTGGAGTCAGGAGTACCTGAGTTCAAATCCGGCCTCAGACACTTAACACTTACTAGCTGTGTGACCCTGGGCAAGTCACTTAGCCCCAATTGCCTCACTAAAAAGAAAAAAGAAAAAAAAAAGGCTAAGGAGGTGATCAGTCTATCTGGCCTGTTTCCCTACCATTTAGTAACGAAGGTTTTCTAAGCAGAGGGATATGTAGGAAGGCAGTGCCCTCACTGGAGACATGCCCCAAGTTGGGAAAGCTAAGGAAATGGAGTATTTAACCCCAGCTTCTAAAATACTCATCAGAGGGGACAGCTAGGTGGCACAGTGGATAAAATACCAGCCCTAGATTCAGGAGGACCTGAGTTCCAATCTGACCTCAGACACTTGACACTTACTAGCTGTGTGACCCTGGGCAAGTCACTTAACCCTCATTGCTGAATTGCTGAGAGAGAGAGAGAGAGAGAGAGAGAGAGAGAGAGAGAGAGAGAGAGAGAGAGAGAGAATAAAATACTCAGCAGAAGGAGTTTGAGCAGGGAGTGGAGAAGAGAGCTCGACCAGAGCACTGAGCTGAATCTAAGAAGATTAAATTCAGTTGGGATAAATGTAAAGTCTCACTCTTGGGCAGCAGGACAGGTTTGCCTAGAGCCTAACATAATCTGGAGGTGCTGGACTCAAGGTATGGAATGATTTTCAGACATGGCCAATGTTTGAATTTGTTTTCCTTAACTATGAATATATGTTACAAGGGTTTTGTTGTTTTTTCTTTTTAAATTGGGGAGGGAGCGAGGGGAGCAAAGAGAGAAGGAAGGAACTAGAGATGAGGGTGTCAAAGAAAAGGTCTTTGAAGCCATTTTTTTTAATGCACAGAAGTGAAGGCCAGAAGGAAACACAAAGTAGACAGCTTGAAAGTCCTATATCGAATTTATTATCTGCTTAAAAGGGAAAGCAAAGTGTAACAGATTTATAGTTTCATGTACAGAACTCTTCACATATAGAAATGTTCATTTTTTATTTGGTATTTATTCAGATTTTTTAAAAACAGGAGCTCATCTGGCTTGAACTTGGAAAGCTGTTTATATCCTGTCGGTCTATGGCCCAAATATCCTGTTGAATTGGGGAGCTTGTGGATGCAGATCAGTCACCTCCGTTGGCTGTCAAAATTATTAGCTCCATGTTAAACATGGGGAAAATAATCCATGATAAAATTTTGGAAAGGGTGTGAAGGAAGAACTGACGGCCTCTCTAGCAATTGAGGGATATATGTGGTGCGACTGAGAAGGAGAAATAAGAGACACAGTGCATCCACATGTCTCTGGGAAGGAAACTAATAAATAATAAATGTGGCAAAACCTGTCAGAGGCCCCCTCCTGACACAAAGATGTTGATACTTTGGGGGCCTCTACGTTCTCTTGTTTACAGCCTCCTCAAGGGTAATCACCATATCCCCATACAAGCACACAGATTCACAAGTCTTATAACATGAACAATTTTATTTACAAGTTACTGGAAATCTATAGAACTAACATTCAAGACCACAGGAAAGAATACCCCCCAATGAACTACAAGTCTTATAACATGAACAATCTTACTTATAAGTTACTGAAAACCTACAGAAGTCATATCCAAACCTATAGGAAAGAATACCCACCAATGAGCTACCATAATTTCCATGGGTCTGTAAAGTCTAAGTGACTTATATCGGACTTCCTCATATCAGCTAAGAACAAGAGTTGTAGGAGTGTGATCCTCAAACAATTCCTATAATAACAATATTGTAAAGACAAACAATTCTGTAAGACTCGGGATCTCTGATTGATGCAATGACCAACCATGATTCCAAAGGAATTAGAATCATCTGTAGTGCCCACCTCCCGACAGAGAAGTCATGGATTCCATATGCAAAATGAAACATTTTTGAACATGGATATTGGGAATCTGTTTTGCCCCGTGTGTGTATTTGGTATAATAAGGATTTTGTTTTCCTTTTAAATGGTAGGAGGGGGCAGGGAGGGAAAGAAGAAATCCTGTTAATTGAAAAATAAAAGAAAATTGAAAAAAAAAAAAAAAGGAGTTTGCTCCTCTACAATAGCCTCCTCCCTCTCGATGCTCCCAGCAGGTGAGTGGTGGCTGCCGCCTGTGCCTGTCCTCCATCCTTCCTTTCGTCATCCTTTCCTGCAGTTCTTCCTGGCTCACAGCAGGCTACAGTTGCTTCATCACCAGGTTTGTTCTCGGGCCTCTGCAGACATACTTTCTGCAGCTCTGCTCAGCTCCCAGAAGGTGGTACTTTCACCCTTTGCCCTCTTTCTATCCTCTGCAAACCACTTATCCAAGCTCCTCTCACCTTCCAGCCAGTGGTCCCTTCACTGCCAACCCCACGCACGTATTGTCCTCTATAGTTTCGATGTTCTCCTCAGGCTCCAGAAGATGGTGCTCACGCCTCTCCTAGGGGACCAACTCTCTAGCAACTGGCCTGTAACAGGAAGAACATTCTGAGTACACTGAGAACTCAAAAACATACCTCGGAGCCAACCTGGCCCTTTTCATTATTAAGCTGGCTTTTGAACACTAGGCCCCCAGCCTCAGGTCTCACACCTAAGAGGCTTCCCAGGGGCTAGACACACCCTCCTCTCTGCATTTCTCAGGGGAGTCTTTGGCTCCAATTCCATGTAGATGCAACTATTTGCCTCTTCTCCCTCCAGACCAGAAGGAGCTCAACAGTACACCCTACTCTCCCATCCTGGTGCCTCCCCTGTCCTCAGCCTTTCCCTGGAGCATGGAGGCCAGGTCCTTTTAATTAATTACCCAGGACTGCTGCCCAAAACACCAGCACAGGAGGAGAGAAGAAGCTTCTCCCCAACACCTCCAGAGCTGGGAGAGAAGCAGGCTTTACACACAGAACCACCTTGGGCTGGGGGCAAAAACCATGTTGCTCCTTTAGGTCAGCCACAGGCATGTTTTCTAATCAGAAGGTCCTGAATCTGAGTTTCATGGCATATGATGGCTTTTTATGCCATCATCAGCCCCCAGGGAAGGCAGAACTGCTGCTCTATACAGACAGAAAGAGATGCCAGAAAAGTAACCAGAGCCTTTTATAGATGCTGCAGAGCTGACAAAACTCTGAAAAGCAGCGAGGCCTTTGGAAGGGGAAATCCAGAGTAAGGGGTGAAGGGGCAAAGACAAAAGAAAGGTGGTGTGGGAAGTGGCATTGCTTGGCTTTGGTGGCCAGGGATACTTGGTTCTCATATTGAGTTCTCATAAACTGATGACATTTAGCTGATCATTGGAACTTTGGCTCTATTATCTCCATTTTACAGATGAAGAAACTGGGGCAAGCAGAGATTGAACGACTTGCCCAGGATTTGAACACAGGTCTTCCTGATTGTAGGCCCAGTGCTCTAACCACTGCTTTACCTCATAGAAAGTACCTGGTAAGACAGAAGTTCATGCTAGGGAGCTGGAGATTGAAGAGGTCTGTCCTACCTGGGAGATCTACAGACTCATCATTATTAGCTAAGTTTTTCTTCCTAAGCCTTGAGAAGTAGCTAGACTGTTCCATTTTGAGAGGGACAGGGTGTTTACTCTGCTCTCAAGTTTTCCATGGGGCTCCCTATTACCTAGGTCAAGTTCCAACTCCTCTACTTTACAGGTAACCAAGGTCTCTGGCCCGTATACCCTCCCCCGGCTCCTAGCCCAGCCCTCTCCAGCCTTCCCTCTCAGCACTAGGTGCCTTTACTCTCACTGTTCCCACCTCACCAGCTGATTTTATACCCATTCTTTCACATCTAACTTCAACACCTTCTCCTCCAGAAGACCCTCCCCAATGACTCCTCAGGACTCTCCCCACTCAGAACTCTCATGGCACTTTGGTTTGAACCTCATGCATCTACCGAGTGACATGTTTTCTACCCCCCTGCTGCCCCTACTAATTGACAAGCTCCTTAAGGGCAGGGATTGTGTCCTAACTATGCCTCTGCACAGTGAGAGCTTTGCTAACATAGAACACTGAAGAGTTAAGGAGCACAGGCCTCCAAAGGGAAAGGGATGGTCTGTGACTGGGTTCCCTTGCAAATTTCGGATCAACTTCTCAACAGAAAACAGCGAGAGGTCTCTGCTGCGACCCAAAGGTTAGTGTCCACTGACTAGTCTAATGGCTGGAAGCGAGAGCCAGAGAAACTAAACGGAACTCTCAAAGCAGACTTGTGGCCAGGTTTTCCTTGGGAACAGATGCCCCTGGCTGCTTCCCCCCGTCGGAGATGCTGCTGTAGGACAGCCACTCCTTCTCTTCCTCACTCCCCAGAACACATTTCTACACTGCTGAGTGAGGCCAGGCAGCTAGGAGGACTTTGGTCCAGGACAAAGCATCTCTATTTCAACTCCTTCCACACATCTCCATCCCCACAATTCCGAGCCTAGATCCAGGCCGTCATGTTGTCTCATCCGGTTTTGTGTCTCGGTCTCTGCAGCCGTCCTTCCTAACACACACTCCTAGTCAAGCTAATTCCCGTTTCAGCGGCTCCCCACTGCCTAGGGGTGATTTCATCCGTCATGCCTAGCACAGTTCCGGGCACACAGTGGTGCTTAATAAGTACCTGTTATTTGAAATAATCCTCAATATGTCAAGTTTGGGAATGTCCTCCTTCAAGGTAGATGACGGCCTCTCTCTGCCATAGTGGATAAGCCAGAGATCTGCCTGAGGATCAGAAAGGTTAAGAGATTTTCCATGGTCACACAATTGGTGAGTGCCCACCATGCCATACTGTATCTACTTTTCTATGATAGATTCTAAGAGGAGACAGTAGCTCATCCCCAATGCTCTCTTCATGTCTACAAAACGAGTCACATTTCGATAGCACTTTAAGATACATAGAGCATTTTTTCATAATTTTGTAGAGGTAGTACAAGTATAATTACCTCCGTTCTAAGAATGGACAAACTAAGGCCCATCTAGGTGGTGCGATGGATAAAGTACTGGACTTGAAGTCAGGAAGATCTGAATTTGAATCCTGCCTTGAACACTTCTCCGGCTGTGACCCTGGGCAAGTCATTTCACTTGTCTGCCTCAGTGTCCTCACCTGTAAAATTGGGGGTGATGATGATGATAGATAGCACTTGGCAGGGCTGCTGTAAGGGTCATATGAGGTGTGTCAAGTGCTTGGCCCAGGGCCTGGCACAAGGTGGGTACTCTCTAAATGCTAGCTAGTCGTGTTGAAGCTGAACTCTCAACAGAGGTCTCCTGCACTACACTGTCTCTAGAGAAGTTTGGCATTCAGGGCCATCTGCCCTTCTCCTTCTCTGGGCTTAAATCCCACTGCTCCTGCTGAGTCCTTTCCCCCTACTGTGTTTTTATGCACTATTTCCTTCAATCAGAAAGTCTTCCCTTCTCTCTTGTCAAATTCTACTTTAGAGGCTTCAAGCCCTAACAAAAATCCTGCCTCATCCCCAGATCTACTTCCCTAGTTCTCCCCCTGAAAGTGACCTCATCTTCAGAAATTCTGTGCCTGTCTTGTGACCTTTCCACATGACAAGGTGTGGTGTGCCTTCTCTCCTACTAGAGTAAATGTTCAATGAGGGCAGGGATTGTGGCGAATTCTTTGAATCACCCACAGCACCAATTTCTCAGGAAATTAAGGAAGGCCTTTGTCCACTTCCTTCAGAGTAGTGCTAAGAGTGGGCATGTTTCTGTGGGCCTGTGTATAAACACTCAGACAGAACCACAGAATCTCACCTTTGTGAACGTGATGGGAACCAAGAGCCTAGAAGAGTGAACACTGAACAGGAGTGAGGCGGAGAGTCAGGATGTGAAGAAGCCCTAGGGCTGTGCTGAAGTCAAGAGATGAGTGCTGCTTTTAAAGGCAGAAGACCAGTTTTTCAAGTCTCCCCTCTGACATTTAATGGCTGTGTCATCTTAGAGAAGTCGCTTCCCCTCTCTTAAGTCTTAGTTTCCTCATCTGTAAAATGGACAGAATAAGTGAACTCTATCCCTCCCAGGTGTGAGGAGAGAACACTGGTGTGAGAACAACCTTACAGCAGCATCCAGATACCAGCTATCATCCATTACCAGGAGACCTAGATCCTTGTCCTACATCTTCCAATCCTGTTGTGTCAACCTCCCCACTGGGCTTCAGTTTCTTCATCTGTAAAATAGAGGGAACAGGCTTCTGATATAAGATCCCGAAAAGCCAATGCCCCCACCTCAAGCACTATATCAAGAGGGTTTGACCAGGATCACTCTAACAGGTAAATGGAGTAACTGCTTGCATTGTGGTGTAATGAGAGGCACCTAATGCTAACATCCGATACTAACCACTACCTGAAAATCCTAAACCCCAAACCCTAACCCTTCAGTGCACCTCAGCTAGTGGAGGTTTCAGGGATCAAGTTTTATCTGTCTGCATGCAGAACTGCTTTAATAAAGACCAATGATATCAATGTTCATAACATCATCTTCATTGCTCTGAAATTTTCTCCCAAGGACAATATCTTTCCCAGATGGTTCAGGTTGGAAGTACCTCAATGATGAAATTACTATAATAATGGAAACAATAAATACTGCAGGAAAAGGGAAACAAAATGGGGTAAGGCCATTTAAAAAAATGTCCAATAGTCAATTTGACTAGATTTTATTAAGCACCTACTATGTGCAGGGCACTGTGTGAGACACTGAGGTGCTAGAGAATAAAAGGGGGGAAATGAAAGTCCCTATCCTTATAAAAGTTTACATTCTGCTAGGAATGGGGATGGGGAATGGGTTGTAGAATTAGATAGGAATATAGATACAGCCAAGGATGAAGTAATCTAGAGGAACTTTCAGTTGGGAAGATCAAGGAAGGCTTTCCAGAAGAGGTGGAACCTGAGATATCTCTAAGGATTCTGGGAACACTCCAGGTATAAGAAGGAGACAGCCAGTATGAATGTCAGGAGAAAGAAATCAAAGTTGAGAGAGATGTTTCAGTAGCCCAACATGGCTAGACCCGACAAGTGTGTAGAGGGAAGAAATGAAGAGTAAATAAACATTGGAATAAAGCTAGAAAGGTAGGTTAGAACCATGCTGTGGAGGACCTTAATAGTAGGCTAAATTTGTGTTTCATCTCAGGAGCAATAGGGAGACACTGAAGCTTCTTGAGCTTCAGAATTAAACCATGGGAAAATGATCTTGGCAACTATGTGATTTGGCAGCAGAATGGGGGAGAGGGAAGACACTGGAGGCGGGAAAACATACGGTAGCCCAAGCCAGGGGTGATACAAGCCTGAAATAGAGTAGTGGCACCATGTGTGGAGACATGGGACAAAGGCCACAGGCATTATGGACAGAGATCTGACAATTACTCAAAACATATTCTTATAAGTAAAAAAAAAAAAAACTGAGTGAAGTTTCTCCCAGAGTATCATTGCCATTCCCCTCCCACCAGTCCTCTCCCTAATACAAGGGGATAATACTTGTATCAATCAGTAAACATCCTTCTCTGATAATTCAACATGATGTGGAGGTGACCCTGGACAGGTATGCCAGTGGAACACAAGCTCTGGCATGTCCTACTAAATTGGAATTCCTTTGAGTATGGGACCAATGATGTGATCCAAGGTGGGTCTGCAATCCAAGCACCAGCCTATTTAAACATGAGGATGATCACCAGAAAGTTGCCACCAGGTAATGATTTGGTCTTAGCTACGCTAACTCATAGGATCATAGAATTTAGCCCTTCAAAGGACTTTAGAGTTCATCTAATCTGACTCCCTCATATGAGAAAACTGAGGCCCAGAGAGGGGAAGGGATTTATTTGCTAAAGGTCATGAGAGCAGAAAATAGCAGAACCCACATAGCCTATTTGCCCAGAAAACCCCAAAATGTGGTCACAAAGAGCCAGACTGACTAAGAATGACTTAACAAAATCCTGACTGTATACACAAGGTTCTTTCCACTACACAAACTGTCTATTAAGGTAGGGAGAGATTATCATCTACATCAGGAAGAAAGAGTACCCACATCAATGAGATCATGAATCTTTCGCATCCCACGATTATTCTCTAGTATGAAGTCTCAAATGATATCTGCATCTGAAAGCTGTCCAATATTCATTTCATTAATGGGGAGTTCCACCAGGATGAATTCTTTCATAAATACATATAGCTAATGGTTGCTGTGACTGAAGCTTTCCCATTGTCATTATATGTATAGTTACTTTCCAATATGGATTTTACGATGTTGAAGGAGTAATGATTTCTTAATAAAGGTGTTCCCACAATCACTGCATTCATGGTGTTTTGCTTGAGTGTGAATTTTTTGATGTTTGGTAACAGATGAGCGGTTGCTGAAAGCTTTTCCACATTCACTGCATTCATAGGGTTTCTCTCCAGTGTGAATTCTTTTGTGTTCAATAAGGTGTGCACTCCGGATGAAACTTTTCCCACATTCAATACAATTAAAGGGCTTCTCTCCAGTATGAATTCTTTGATGTTGAGTAAGGTAAGCACTGCGGCTAAAGGCTTTCCCACATTCATTACACAAATAGGGTTTCTCTCCAGTATGAATTCTTTGATGTTTAGTAAGAGATGGGTAACTCCTAAAAGCTCTCCCACATTCATTGCAGACACAGGGTTTCTCTCCAGTATGGATTCTCTGATGCTCAATAAGAGATGACCTTTGGCTGAAGGCTTTCCCACATTCCTCACACTTATGGGGGTACTCTCCAGTGTGACGTCTCTGATGTTGAATAACATATGTGCTCTGGCTGAAGGCTTTCCCACATACATTACATTTGTAGGGTTTCTCCCCAGTGTGAATTCTCTGGTGCTGAATAAGATGTGTGCTCTGATTGAAGGCTTTCCCACATTCATTACAATGATAAGGTTTCTCTCCAGTGTGAATTCTCTGGTGTCGAGTAAGATGTGTACCTCGGATAAAAACTTTTCCACATTCATTACACTTATAGGGTTTCTCTCCAGTGTGAATTCTCTGGTGTTGAGTAAGGTATGACCTGTCTCTGAAGGACTTTCCACATGAATTACATGCATAGGGCTTTTCTTCAGTATGTATTCGTTGATGATTAATAAGGGATGAAATGTAGCCAAAGATTTTCCCACAGTCATTACATTTATAAGGTTTCTCTCCAATATGGACTTTCAGATGCTTAGTGAAGGATGAGTTGTGAGGGAAGACCTGACCAGGTTCACTACATTTATGAGATTTTTGTCCAGGACTAAAAGCCTTTCCACTTTCATTATATTTGTGAGCTTTTTTCCCAGAATAGTAACAGAAGGCTCTGCCTGATTCGTTACCCTTAAAAGGCTCTGAGGAGATTCTACTACATTTTATCAGGCTAGAATACTGTTTAAGGCTTCTTCCATATGTACTATATTTATGCAGACTCTTTTTGATAGGAATTTTTTGAGGTGGGACAAGGATTGATCCAAGATTGAAGCTTCTTCCAAATTTATTACATTCGTGCCCCCTCAGTTTATTAGGAACTTTCCTTTGGGTGACTGTTACTTGCATAGAATTTTTCTCTTGATTATCCTGTTGTCCCTCAAACTTGACATCATATTTCCAGGCATCTCCCAACCTGTGGCCCTGGGGACTAAACCTTGTAAGGCTTTGCAGGGATAGCTCTTCCACAGCCATACCTAGCTTTGGAGCTGATTCCTTGGTTTCAGGATTAGTCTCCCAATCTGGAAAGAAAAAAAATAACACACTGTTAATTGTTCTGAAAGAAAGAAAAATTCTGTACAGTCTTCTCCATCAAGGAGAATCCTCTTCAAACTGGAAAGAGCAGAAAAAGCAATAAAATCCTCCATTTGCATAGCACTTCAAATTATAGTTTCATATATACATACTCATGTTGCCTCATTTTTCTCCTCACAGCCCAGTCATCAGTGAAGGAAAGCTTTTAGCCATTACATTTGATTAGTAAAAAAACTGAGACTCAGAGGAATGATTTGAGCAAGGAATAATCACTGAAAAAGAAAAGCTAGGGGCAGCTAGGTGGCGCAGTGGATAGAGCACCGGCCCTGGAGTCAGGAGTACCTGAGTTCAAATCCGGCTTTAGACACTTAACACTTACTAGCTGTGTGACTCTGGGCAAGTCACTTAACCCCACTTGCCTCACTAAAAAAAAAAAAAAAAAAAAAAAAAAAAAAAAAAAAAAAAAAGCTAGACACAAAGCCCTGTTCTTCTCACTCTTACTCTAGTGACCTACTACGCGGCACTGCCTCTAAAACAGTCACAACACTGAAGCTCTGAGTTGGTAAGGAAGAGGAAATAAGAGACACAAGACCCTTGTAAATTAAGTCAAGTATCCAGGTCCAAACAAACACCACTATAGTGAATGAAAGAACCTATGGAAGTGACTGAGGAAAATTCCCACTGCTGCTAATCTCTGACAAATCATGGGGGAGACAATTTCCAGAAGACTGGAAATGGACAAATGTCTCAATTCTCCAAAAAAAGATCTACAGAAAAATTCAATTGATGCAATAATTTAATACACACCGTAAAGAGTCAGGAAGAAGTAGAGGAAGCAGTGAAAGAGCCAAAATAGGAGTATCAGGAATACATGATACTTCTCAGGCCAAGGAACAATTAGGAAGCTGTTGCTGTACCTGAAGATAAGGGACAGGGTTGACGCATCAAGGATGGATTTTTTTTTTAGAATTAGAGACAACTGGGCATATTTCTAGGCCTATGAGAAGGAACTAATGGAAAAAGAAAGACTGAAGGTTCTTGAGAGAGAAAAGGTAGGATGACTGCAGGAACAAGGTAGGTGGTGATTGGGTCTCGAGTGATGAGCCTGAGCAAAGACTACTAAGGCAAAAAGCAAGGGGCCTAGGCCTTTGCCTCAGTCACTTTAGTCAACACCGTTTTCCTCTCTTGGGCCGTGACATTCATATTCGCTGCTTTCTGCTACATGCTGGTGCTCTTGCTCACCACTGTGCTCATCTTCTTTGCCTTCTGGAACATGATGGAATTTGATGAACTGAAGATCAGAATATCTCAGCCCTTCTCTGTGTAGTAGATTACACTGGGTCTTGGCATATGCTATTTGGAGGCTAGACCTGTGATGTGTGGATTGGGACTTTGTGATCCTACAAGCCTCATGAATGCAGACATTCTAGTATGCCGAAAGAAAGAAAGATGGTGCACATTAGCTTTATACCTATCACTTTTTTACTATGGGAATGGCAGGATTTATGTTTCAGTGAGCTCTTCAGATGATACACAACAGACTCAGTCCAGGTAAGTGCCTGCAAAAGCCACAAGGTGAACAGATTCCATCCAACAAGAACCTGTTTCCAAAATAAGCTTATGGAATATGATCAGTTACTTTTTTTAAGTCCTTATTTTTAAAACATCTCCACACTTTTTATTTGTGGAAAAACTGTTTTCATATGTTATTCTTTTTTTTTTTTTTTAGGCAATGGGGGTTAAGTGACTTGCCCAGAGTCACACAGCTAGTAAGTGTCAAGTGTCTGAGGCCGGATTTGAACTCAGGTACTCCTGAATCCAGGGCCGGTGCTTTAACCACTGTGCCATCTAGCTGCCCCTCATATGTTATTCTTGAATGAAGAAATTATAAAGAATTACATACACATGAATATGAAAGGATTACCTCTGGTATTGACAGGTTCGAACTTGTATTCCTTAAAGGACAACCATAATTCTCTGAATAATTGTATCAATTACTGACTGTCCTTAGTCTGTTGGAAGTTTTTGTTTACAGGCGCTTGTAAATAACCTGTTTTGGTTTTAATTGGAATAATTACTAATTATAAATTGGCTCTAGAGATCAAGTGCTTTAGGAAGACTGAACACTATATACCTGGGACCTTGTGGGAAGCCTCATAGGGTTCTTCATCTATCATATAGAAGTTGACATGGAAATATTTGGAAAACTAAGGATGGTGGGATTTTTTTTCTTTACATTTGAGTATTAGCCCTCTATACTGTATAACCAAGGAATTTACCATAATAGTTTCATAAAATCCATATACTTTCATTATTAAGCCTAAGTGAACCTATTAAGAATATATACTAAATTATCTTTGAAGGAATGCATTTAAAGTTATTTTAAATGTTTTCATTTGTAGAAATCACTTAGTAAGAAATGCAGTATTCTAATTATTGTTACAATCCAGTGATAAAGTATATTCTTAAGCACTTGTAAGTTACAAGATGTTCAGATCAAAAAAGTAGAACGTTGTGTAAACACCTTGATGGTTCTCAGTGCAATACCATAAAGGTCTAAGATTAATACTTCTTTTCATTGCATTGTTTTAAAGCTTAAACTGCGGAAACTACAATAAAACCAAAGCATATTACGTTTTTTAAAAAGACAAAAGGTAAGGAAAAATAGATGAGTCTGTCACACTCTGTGGAATGAAGGAGGCAAGTTGAGGTGGTTACTGTCAGAGGGTAAGCAGGTCAGGTCATCTGCTTTCCGTCCAAAGAAGGGTGTGTTATCAAGTTTAAAGAGAGAAGAAAAGGCTCAGAAAAATCACTGTGGGGAGTGGGATTGAAAAAGAGTTTGCAAAAATAAAGTATATGGGTTTGTTCAGCTGAGCAAAAGTAAAATTTCAACATAGGTTATATTTCCAGTGGGGGAAATAAGCTCAACTTTGTGAATTCCCCAGTGATCCTTAGCAGGCCAAGAACAGAAGCAAAAATATAATAACAAGACTGGGATTTATACAGACTTGAGGTTTAACAAGCAGAAACATTTAGAAGACTAGGCGGGCTTGGGGCTGAGGAAGAAGAGGGAAAAGTTCTCGGGCAGTAGCTACTCATCTTTAAAGTAGTCAATGAGAAGGGTCAAAGCAAGATGCAAAGGAAAATGAAGCCAGCCTGGGGATAAACACCTATGAAACAGGAATAAATCAGGGGACTGCAGGTTAATGAATGTGAAGAGCAGGTTTAGGGGGAGTTGATGAAATGGAAAAGGGGAAAGGTTAGGAGGCTGCAGTCAGAAAGGGAAGGGACAAAGCTTAGGCTCTTGTCAGCAGGGAGGAAAGACATTGACACTGGGTTAGAGGGGCTATCAACATGAAGACAAGACAGGATGGAAGAGAAAAGACTGAGCTTGTTGCTAAAATCATTCATTCATCCAAGAGGAATTTATTAAGTGCCAACTATGTGTCAGGCACCAGCTCAGATACTGAAGAGTCTGCCCTCGGGGAGTTTACTTACATTCCATCTGGGGAAACAATTTCTGTATCTAAAAGCAAATATAAGGGGTGGCTAGGTGGCGCAGTGGATAGAGCACCAGCCCTGGAGTCAGGAGGACCTGAGTTCAAATCCGGCCTCAGACACTTGACACTTACTAGCTGTGTGACCCTGGGCAAGTCACTTAACCCCGATTGCCTCCCCCCCAAAAAAAGCAAATATAAAATGTAGACAAAGACAAGTCCCATGATTTGGGGCTAGGGGAGGGCTCCCAAAAGAAGCCCTGCAGAAGGAGGTTCCTGAGTGATGTTCTGAAGGCCACTGAGGATCTCACAGGGCAAAGAGGAGGAGGCAGCATACACTAGGAATTAGGGGCCACCTGTGTAAAAGCCAGGTGGTGGGAGTCATACCTTCCTGAGGCCCGTTTGGATAGAAGGCAGAGAGCAGAAAGGATGGGCTGGAGACCAATTGTGAAAGGCTAGAACGGACAAGTTAGCAGGAGTTCTTCATCTTTGGAGGGGGGGGTCACAGACCCCCACAGTCTGGTGAAGCCTAGGTACCCTTTTATGTTTTTAAATAACTCAAGGAAATAGTAAATTTCAACTAGAGGTTAGTGAAAATAAAGATGTGGTTTTTTCCCCATGTAAATTCATGGATCCCTGAAAATCTAGCCATGGACCCTCTGAGATGTTAGGATCTCAGGTCAAGAACAAGGTACATATCCCCATATCCCTACATCCTATAATTCCCAGAGGGGCTGTGGGAAAATGGATCCACTAATTCATTTTTAGTGAAACTGTGACTGTAGACAAGTTGCTTGACCTTCACCTGCCTCAGTTTCCTCATTAATACAATGGGGGAAAGAAATGAGATAATAACTGTAAAGTGCTCAGCACAGTAACAGTAACATAGTAGATACTATTTCGTATTAATACTATTTGGCAGCTGCATCCCCAGTGTGCAGCACATAGTAAGCGCTTAATAAATGCTTTTTCCTTCTTCATTTCTCATTTGAAGGTATCAGGGATGCTGAGCTGGAGAGGACCTCACAGCTGTTTTCAAGCATTTGAAAGACTGTCAGAGAAAGACCAGGAAGAATCAGACACAAGCAATCAAAGACACTGGGAGGAAGGAGGGGGTTCAATACAAAGACAAATTTCCTACCAATTAGAAGTGTTCAACCATGAGTGACGACGATTCTCCCAAAGGACTATCTATGAAACATACTTACTGTCCACCTCCAGAGAAAGAACTGATATCGATGGAACAGACTGAAGCAGGCAGTTTTTCACTTTCTTTCATTTTGTTCTTTTATTCAAGTTTTCTTGTACAAAATGACTGATACAGTCATGTTTCCCATAATCATACAGGTATAACGCATATCTGATATATATGAGTGCTTGATGGCCCAGGGAGGAGGGAGGGGAGGGGGGAAGAAGGGATACAAATTGGAACTCAAGACTATAAATTAAAATGTTTATTACTTTAAAAAAATAACAAGTCTTCCCTTTGGGAAAAAAAGTGTTCAAAAGAGAAGTGGGCTGGTGGGGTTGGGGGAGAAGTACAGAGGAGAGAAAGAGGAAGAGTCTTGCCCTCCCACTTAGTAGAGTGCTCCCAGAGGAGGCCAGATGACTCCTTGCTGAGTGTTATAAAAAGGCATCTTTTTCTAGGTCACTGCTAACTCTAGGGTTCTAAAGGGAGATTTCCAGGAAGCCAGTATAATCTCTGGAAAGTAGACAGGTGGTCAGCAATGGATATTTGGCTTTGGGAATTATCAGCACAGAAAAGAAGACATTAAGAATGCATGGGGCAGCAAGGTGGCACAGTGGATAGAGCACCGGCCCTGGAATCAGGAGTACCTGAGTTCAAATCTGGCCTCAGACACATAACACTTACTAGCTGTGTGACCCTGGGCAAGTCACTTAACCCCAATTGCCTCACTAAAAAAAAAAAAAAAAAAGAATGCATGAGCTTCTGAAAAGGTAGAGAGCCCAAGACAGAGTATATGTCATCAAATACTGGTCAATTTTATTCCTCTCAAGTTTTTTCTTTTAATTAAAAAAATATACTTTTTTATTATGAGAGATGGCTATCTGGGAATAGGAAGGAGAAGGAGAGAGAATTAGAGAATTCTAGGCAATATAGAAGCAAAAAATATCAACAAAAATCATTTTTTTTAAAAAGTCATAAGGTTATAATGTCCAACAGCAGGAAGTGAAGCAAAGATGCTGGAGAATATAAAGACTGATACAAGAACCTTCTAGAGAAAAGACCCTTGGATGTAGCCTGAAGGCAGTCATGACCTTCGAGAGCAGTTTAAGGATTGTGCTGGGGCAGAAGCCAATCTGGAGGACTTGGAGAAAAGGAGTTAAAGGAAACAAGCCTTTATTAAGCACCAACTATGTGCTAGGAGTTGTGCTAGGAGTTGTGCTAAGCACTCTACAAATATCTCATTTAAGGAAGTGGAAGCAGAGGATGTAGAAAATATGTTTGGAAATGTGGCAGTAAAATGATGAGAAACTGGATTTTACTTGGAAGGAGCAGCAGAGGCAAGTAAGAATTTCCCACTGCCCTTTAAAAAAGTCACCCCCCCCAAAAAAATGGGGGGCAGCTAGGTGGCACAGTAGATAGAGCACAGGCCCTGGATTCAGGAGGACCTGAGTTCAAATCCAACCTCAGACACTTGACACTTACTAGCTGTGTGACCCTGGGCAAGTCACTTAACCCCCATTGCCTACCAAAAAAAAAGTCACCCAGGGAGCAGCTAGGTGGCACAGTGGATAGAGCATAGGCCCTGGATTCAGGAGGTCCTGAGTTCAAATCCAGCCTCAGACACCTGACACTTACTAGCTGTGTGACCCTGGGCAAGTCACTTAACTGTCATCGCCCCAGGGGAAAAAGGTCACCCTGAGTGCTAGAAACACAGAGACTAGCCTGTGAAGGAGCTACTAAGGAAGCTAGTAAAGGCACAATCCCTGATCCAAAGTAAAGGTGGAAAAGTTAGATGTCGAGAGAAGAGAACCCTCTTCCTCTGAGGAAGGCATCCAAGATAGCCAGCTGTTAGGAGTTTATGTCATACAAACTCCAATCAGCTGGTTAGGAAACCTCTCTCACTCTCATTTCCCAAAAGGCCCCCTACGTTTTTGTTTGCAGTTACTCAAATCTGCCTGGTTCTTAGTTCCTTACCTGCACAGGTGCTTCCTGGGACTTCTCTCTCCACCGTCCATGGCTCTTCCCCTCGTTCTAAAGGAGATCACAACAGGTTTGAAAACTGAAAGGCCCACTCGTGGAGAAAGAAATAGTAGATGTTTGTTCATGCTGGAGTCAAAGGCATCTCAGAATTCAATTCTAGACTATTCATTAAGGAAAAGAGGCCATGTTAAGTAATAGCCCTTGTGCTATTCAAGGTTGTGTTTGCAGAAACTGTAGGGGAACAAGGCAGCTTGGAAGGTTCGCTTTTTCCTTTCATGGTTAAGAGGGTGGAATCTTCTCCCAGAAATACTGGGAGCCAAGAAAGAATCCACACCAGCAGGACATTTACAAATGACAGAGAAGGTCCAGCCTTAAGAACCACATGATGAATTTACCCCTCTCTAATTTTATTTAAAAAACCAACCAAACCCGGGGCAGCTAGGTGGCGCAGTGGATAGAGCACTGGCCCTGGATTCAGGAGTACCTGAGTTCAAATCCGGCCTCAGACACTTGACACTTACTAGCTGTGTGACCCTGGGCACTTAACCCTCATTGCCCCCCCCAAAAAACCAACCAACCAACCAAACTTTTCACTAGGGAACAAAGAGAAGAATCCCCTATTGTCTGAAAGAAAAGAGAATGATCAGGTTAAATCTCTCTCTCTCTCTCTCTCTCTCTCTCTCTCTCTCTCTCTCTCTCTCTCTCTCTCTCTCTCTCTCCCTCCCTCACTCCCTCTCCCTCCCTCCCTCTCCCTCCCTCTCCCTCCCTCCCTCTCCCTCTCCTTCTCTCTCTCCAAAGCCCAGCTAGTCACCTTACAAAGCCCCGGGGTCTTTAATGACACAGAAAATTGAGAAGTCAGAAAAGGAAGATTGAGTCACAAGAGCTTACCTAGAAAAATTAGGTTTCTGTAGTTCTCTAGCATCACGTCCCTGTACAACTGTCTCTGAGTAGGGCTCAGTTGTCTCCATTCCTCTTCAGTGAAATCCACAGCCACATCCTTGAAGGTGACTGATTTCTGAAACATGAAAGTCATCTGCGTTGACTCTGGACTCACTGTACCGAGAACTGGAAGGTGTTTAGCTCTCTAAAAGCCCTGGGAACCTGCTCCTTCAGCTAGGCACCATTCTTGGGCCTCCAAATAACGAGAGACCAGCTTTCACGCTCCAGCTCACAGAGACACCCAACTACAGACTCAGAAAGCTGAAAGCCTCAAAGGATCTCCAGAGGATGACCTGTGTTTGACCAAGAATCCCTTCGACAACCTTGCAGAGCCCCTATCACCAATGCCCTCCATTCCAACTGTGAACAGATTTCTTCTTTAGGAATTGCTCCCTTTGATGAGGGGCTCTTAATCTTTGTGTGTCCTGCCCCTCTTTGGCTAGATGATCCAACCTATGGACTCCTCAGAATGATAATGTTATACAAATAAATCCCTTAAGATTACAATGGAAACCAATTATGTTGAAATATAATGATCAAACAATTTTTTAATCATTCTTGGACCCCAGGTCAAGAACCCCTGCAGGGAATTACCTAAGGTACCGAAAAGTTAAATAAATGACTTACCCTTCAAGTCAACTTAACAAACTTCAAACCTTGAAGTCAACTTAACAAACATAAAAATTATTTTTAAAGACTTTTATGTGTTGAATGTGATTTTACATACATAGCCTATATCAGACTGCTTTTTGTCTTGGGAAGTGGAGAGGAAAGGGAGGGAGGGAAAAAATTTTGGAACTAAAAATATTAAGAAAACAAATGTTGAAAACTATTTTTACATGTAACTGGAAAATAATAAAATGCTTTTATGATTAAACTTTAAAAAAAACTTCAAAACATTTAAAAAATTCTATTTTTTCCTTTTCAGGTCTGGAGTCTCTCCCTCTCTACTCCCCATCCCTGCAGGCAGGAGCCCATTCTTCACAGGGGGACAGACAAAAATATCATCATTTCTCCCTTCCTTGCACTGGACAGGATTGGTGTGGCCAAGACCAACTAAATTGGAATCCAGGAAAAAAGAGGGAGATTGGGAGAACAGGAGAGGAAGCTGGAGAGTCCAAGTCATGATGAGGTCAAAGAACAAGTGTGGAAGGTTAGGGAGGGGAGAGGCAGAAGACAAAAGATCGTGCTCAGCAAAGGACATTCCCCATGTGGAGCAGAGTGGTTCGGGGCGATGACGAATTCTAAGGGTGACATGGAGAAGAAGGAGAAATGAGAATGAAGGGACTTGACAAAATGTGAGGACAAGTCACTAATGTGAATTCTGAAATTAGTGATGAGGGAGAGGAGGAAGAAGAGGAAGAGAAGGAGGAAGAGGAGGAGGAAGAGGAGGAGGAGGAAGAGGAGGAGGAGGAAGAGGAGGAGGAGGAAGAGGAAGAGGAGGAGGAGGAAGAGGAAGAGGAGGAGGAGGAGGAAGAGGAAGAGGAGGAGGAAGAGGAAGAGGAGGAGGAAGAGGAAGAGGAGGAGGAGGAAGAGGAAGAGGAGGAGGAAGAGGAAGAGGAGGAGGAAGAGGAAGAGGAGGAGGAGGAAGAGGAAGAGGAGGAGGAAGAGGAAGAGGAGGAGGAAGAGGAAGAGGAGGAGGAGGAGGAAGAGGAAGAGGAGGAGGAGGAGGAAGAGGAGGAGGAGGAGGAAGAGGAAGAGGAGGAGGAAGAGGAAGAGGAGGAGGAAGAGGAAGAGGAGGAGGAAGAGGAGGAGGAAGAGGATGAGGATGAGGATGAGGGTGAGGAAGAGGAAGAGGAGGAGGAGGAGGAAGAGGAAGAGGAGGAGGAAGAGGAAGAGGATGAGGAGAAGGATGAGGAAGAGGAGGAAGAGGAAGAAGAAGAAGAGGATGAGGAAGAGGAGGAGGAGGAGGAGGAAGAGGGTGAGGAAGAGGAAGAGGAGGAGGAGGAGGAAGAGGAGGAGGACGAGGAAGAGGAAGAGGATGAGGATGACAGCAAGGAATTCAAGACCAAGCCAAAGATAGAGACAAAGAAGTAAGTGGGCAGGAAGGCAGGCAATAGCAGGGACAAGGACCTGGAGAGCACGATGGAGTGAGGAGGATTGAAGATGCAGAGTTGGGAGAGACCTTGTACCCAAGGTCATGGAGGTAAAAAGTGGCAGAGCTGGAGCTTGACCCCAGGGCTCTGACTCCAGATCCAGGCCACTCCCCCTGCATGCACAAACACCAAGGGTGGAAGCTCAAAGTCAATATAAGAGAGACAGAGTAAAAGCATGGGGTTTGGAGGGAGAAGAGCTGGGTTCAAATCCTACTTACTGCTTTTGTGACTCTGAGCAAACCACTTAAAACTCTCAGACCATTTCCTCATCTATACAATGCACAGCCAGATAATATGATCCCCAAAGTCTTGTCTAAATTTAAGTCTAGGATCCTAGATTCCCAAATTACTCCACATCTTTTCATTTTCCACATAATTCACACATTATCTAGCAAATAGTAAATAAGTTCATACATTTGAAAGTTCTCGTTATAAAGCACTACACAGGTATAGGTAGTAATGGTAATGGTGCAGTGGAGAGAGTACTGGGCCTGAAGTCAGGGAGACATGAGTTCGGATTCGGTTTCAGATCCTGACTAACTGTTGTCCAATCACTTAAGCAAGTCACTTCACCTCTGCCTCTGTTTCCTCATCTGTAAAGTAGGGATCATGACAGCCCCTCCCTCCCAGGGGTGTTGTGAGGATCAATTGAGAGAACATTTGTAAAGTCCTTAGCACGAGGCCTGGCACATGGTGCTACATAAATGTGATCTACTATTTTCGAATACAATGGATAAAGGAACATAATGGCACCCCAGCACCCTCCCCCCCCCTCACGGCTGTCCACTTTCTCTTCTCCCTCCCAAGGAGGCTCAGGAGCAGCCATTACCTGATTAATCGAGATCATCTCTCTACCTGGGACCTTCACTTGGGCATCTGAATGCACGTCACCACCAGGAAGTAAGTCTTGTCCACTCCAGCTCAATACCTGTACATTTCAAGGTATATATCAGTGTCAAGATGAGGGGCCCAGCAGGCTGAGTCACCCAACCCAGAATACTTTGGAGGTCATCAAGACCCAAGACTACAGATCAGTGAGTACTATTCTAAAGCAGAAGCAGAAACTCGGGGAGCTGAGTCCAATAGAAATAGTGTGTCCACAGATATATGTGAACACTGTGCCTTTCTTCCCATTCTCTTTCCTTCCTCATCCTAGAAAGATTAAACAGACATTGAAGAGTCTGTTGGACACTAGAGGCATGAGCAAGGACCTGAACTAAATTAAGAACCAACAGTTAAAAAACACGCACTTATTTGCTGAACTTCAAACTGAACCTCCTTCAAAGAAAAAAAAATGTTATATGAAAATAACTGTGTCCATGACAAGAGATTGGAGTGACTGATGACAATTAGTGATTTCTGGCAGAGAAACTGCAGCAACTTTGAATTCCCAAGGGAATTGGAGGAGGGTCAAGGAGGACAGAGCTTCAAATTAATTGACATGCATACATACATACATACATACATACATAGAGGGAGAGAGATGAAGGGAGACAAGAGAGGGGGCAGAGACAGAAAGAGAAACAGTCAGAGAGACAGTATACATATATGTGTGTGTGTGTATATGCACACACACACACACACCAGTTTGGGGGGGGGTTCTAGACTGATTTCTAGAACTTTGTTCCTGCTGTCACTGTCGTTCCACTCTCTTCAATCTCTTCCTTCCAATCTCAATGACTCCCATTGGCTTACTGAGGTCTTCCCTTGGTCCTACCATGCCCACTCAAACTTTTTTTTTTAAGCACAGGGCCTTTTATTTCTGAACCAAGGCAGGGAGTAGACAGATAGAGGTGTATCCTGAACAGGTCTCCCTAAAGCAGGGGTGTTGGAGGGTTTTTGTTTCCTGGACCACTGTGGTCATCTGGGGAAGCCTAGGGAGTCTTTCGGTGTTTTTTAATGCATAAAATACAAGAATACAAATCATATTGAAAGTTATATAAAACACTGAGGCAAGTTTATGGAGCCCGAGAGTCTCCTCTACCTCCTTTGCACAGGGCAACACTGACCTTCTGTGTTTCTGCTCAGGTGGAACAGGGCCAAAAGGGCAGGAGCAAGAGACTTGGAGAATAGGGTAGGGAGGAATTAGGGTGTGAGAACTGGGGCTGGAAAGGCTAATGGAGCAAGCTCAGAGCTAGGGTAGGGGCAGTTTGTGTATAAGAAGACTGGAAAACCTGAACTTGGAGCTGGGAGCAGAGCAGAAGGATGAAAACAGGGCTCAAAGCTAATTCGGTCTCAGAGGTCCTGAGGATGCAAGGTAAGGGGAATAAGGAGCAGATGAACTGATGCTGAGAGCTGAGGAAGCACCCCAGAGCTGGAGAAAGGAAAAGAGAGAGGATGGGGCCCAGAACAGGAAGGGACTAGGGTCCACAGGCTCACAGCTTAGTATAAGAAAAACAAAAGGGAATGAGGAGGGGGTTCAAAGCTAATGGTGAGGAGGAAGCTTTAGATCTGATGATGGGGAATAGGAAGGGGGCTGAGAGCTGATGATGGAGGGGTAAGAAGGGAGCTCAGAGCCAATTATGGTTGGGGACAAATGAGAGCTCAGAGCTAATGATGGAAGGGAGAAGAGGGGGCCCAGAGCTGATAGTGTGGGGAGGAGGAGGTAATAGGAGGGAGGGAGAACGATAAGAAATGAGTTCAAAGATAATAATGCAGATGGTTGGGGGGATAAGGAGGAAGTTCAGAGATGATAATGGGAGGGGTGAGAAGGGTGCTGAAAGCTGCTGATGGGGGGGTCAAGAGAGGATTCAGAGATAATGGAAGGGAAGGAAGGAGGGGGGGCAAGGAAGGAGTTCAAAACTAATGGTGTTAAGGGGGCTCCGAGCTAATGATGGAGGAGTCAGAAGGATATTCAGAGCTGATGATGGAGGCAGAAGGAGGATCAGCCTTGGTGATAGAGGAGTCAGGAGGAGGCTCAAAGCTGATGATGGAAGAGTCAGGGGGAAGCTCAGAACTGGTGATGGAGTCAGGAGGAGGCTCAGAGCTGATGATGGAGGAGTCAGGAGGAGGCTCAGAGCTGATGACTGAGTCAGGAGGAGGCTCAGAACTGGTAACAGAGGAGTCAGAAGGATGTTCAGAGCTGATGGTGGAGTCAGGAGGAGGCTCAGAGCTGATGATGGAGTCAGGAGGAGGCTCAGAGCTGATGATGGAGTCAGGAGGAGGCTCAGAGCTGATGATGGAGGAGTCAGGAGAAGGCTCAGAGCTGATGATAGAGTCAGGAGGAGGCTCAGAGCTGATGATGGAGGAGTCAGGAGGAGGCTCAGAGCTGATGATGGAGGAGTCAGGAGGAGGCTCAGAGCTGATGATGGAGGAGTCAGGAGGAGGCTCAGAGCTGATGATAGAGTCAGGAGGAGGCTCAGAGCTGATGATGGAGGAGTCAGGAGGAGGCTCAGTCCTGGTGATGGAGGCATAAGAAGGAGACTCAGAGCTGATGATGGAGTCAGGAGAAGGCTCAGCCTTGGTGATGGAGGAGTCAGGAGGAGGCTCAGAGCTAATGATGGAGTCAGGAGGAGGCTCAGAGCTGATGATGGAGGAGTCAGGAGGAGGCTCAGTCCTGGTGATGGAGGCATAAGAAGGAGACTCAGAGCTGATGATGGAGTCAGGAGGAAGCTCAGCCCTGGTGATGGAGAAGTCAGGAAGAGGCTCAGAGCTGATGATGGAGGAGTCAGGAAGAAGCTCAGAGCTGAAGATGGAGGAGTCAGGAGGAGGCTCGGCTTTGGTGATGAAGTCAGGAGTCACAGCCTCCCTGATGGGGGCACCAGGAGGAGACTTAGGCTTGAGGATAGGGGACTCAAACCTGATAATGGGGGGGATGTGAATTGAAGGCTCAAACTGGATGATGGGGGGCTTAAGAAAGAACTCAGAACTGGCAGTGGAAGGGGTGGGAGGATGAGGCTCACCCTTGAGTAAGGGTGGGGGAGGTTGGGATACAGACTTGATGATGGAGGGAGCACGAGGAGGAGGATCAGCCTTGATGATGTTGGGGTAAATAATGGGTTCATTCTTGGGGACAGGATTACGAGGAGGGGACAGAATACTGATCCAGTAGGGCTGAGATGCCAACGCTGAGGACTGAGCATCCCTGCTTGGGCGCCTGAGAATGGATTTCAAAGTTGGTGTTCGGGTTCGAGGAGGGGGCTGGGAGCTACCCCTCAAGCTGCCAATGGCGGGTGGGCGAGGAGGGGGCGAGTGGTGGTCCACAGAGATGCTCATGGCCCGTTGGCGAGGAGGGGGCGAGTGGTGATCCACAGAGATGCTCATGGCCCGTTGGCGAGGAGGGGGCTCCGTGCGGCCCCCCAAAATGTTAGGGGCCCGTGGACGAGGAGGGGGCTGCTGGCGGGCCCCAGGGGTGACGAAGGCCCGGGGGCTCTGAGGGGGCTCCGAGGGTTTCCCAGAGGTGATGATGGCGAGGGGGCTAGGAGGGGACTCCTGGCGGGCCCCAGAAGTGATGAAGGCACGAGGGCTACGAGAGGGTGTCGGGCTGTCGGGGGGAGAGGAGGGCGCCGGGCTGTCAGGGGGAGGGGACGGTGCTGAGCTGTCGGGGGAAGGAGGGGGCTCAGAGCCCGGGGTGGGCAAGCGAAGGGGCTGTTTGGGCGTCCTGACGCCCACGATGGAGGGGAAGCTGGGAGGGGGCTCCTCCACCCAGACGATGGTCGGCATCACTACGGGGTCCGAGTTGAGGACTATGGGAGGATTCGGGACGGGCTCGTGGGCCACCGAGGGGGGCGGCTGAGGCGGGGGCTCCCCCGGGATCACGATAGGGGGCCGGGGTGGGCTGTCGGCCAGGACGATGGAGGGCCACGTCTGGGGCCCGGGGGCGGCGGGGATGGCCCGGGGCTGCGCTGGGAGCTCGGCCCGGAGGTAGAGGGTGGGATGGGGCCGGGGCACGCAGCTGGTGATGGCGGGGTAGTGGGGCCGGTTCTCGGGGCAGAAGATGAACGGGCGGGTCGGGGGCTCAGAGGAGAAGATGGTCGGCCGAGGGGGGTTCTCGGGGCTGAAGAGGAGCGGGGGGTGGGCAATGGCCTTGGGGATGAGCACGATGGGAGGAGGGGGCGTCGGCACCGACGGCAGCTTCTTCTCCGCCATGCCCGCAGCTCCCGCGGCTCAGTCTGCGCGCCGCCCGCACCGTTACAGAATGCCAGAGGGGAGGGGCAGGGGGAGGGCCGCGCGCGAGGCGGGGTCAGGGTCGGGGTCAGGGAATACCTGGCCTAAGAGCCGGGGCCGGCCCAAGTAGCTCTGAACCGCCTCCTCCCAGCTGCTGCCTCCGGAAACGTCCCGAGGGAGAGGCAGGGCGCCTGCGCAAGGAGCCCTCTAAGACTACAATTCCCAGAAAATCACGCTTCCCACAGGCCAACGGCGGCTCCTGCCGGTCTGGTACCCGCTAATCAGAGGCTCCGTGCGCGCTCTCCTTTCCCGCCCCCTTCCGCTTAACCGCCGTCTCCACAGCAACTGCCTCCCCCCGCCCCCCTACCTACCGAAGAGGAGGCGGGGCCTGCTAGAGCTGAGGTCATGGGGACGGAGCCAATGATGAGCCCCGCTAAACTTCATTGGCCTTGGGCCAGCAAGAGAGTGAAAATGATGGACTGTGTTCAACACCAGCCTCAGCCATAGAGGCTTGCCGGCCGGGTGAACCTGTGACACTATCTGCCTTAGATTATCCTGAACACTGATACATAGCACAATTATAGATTCCAGAATGGAGTTGGCTTTGTTCATTCCTTTCAGTTACTTATAAAAACAATGACCATAATAATATCAATAATATAGAACAATCACTATAATATGAATAATTAACCATGTAAAAGAATTATCACAATAATACTAATAACGTAAAAATAATTACCATAATCATAATTATGCTTTTCAGCGCAAATTGTCTCAAAATGTGGAGTCATTAACAATACTGCTATTTCCTAATTATTTTCCAAGGAATAATCACAACCAATGTTTTGGGTTTTTTATAACAACTGCCGAAGAAAAATCCCATTTGACACATATAGGATGTTTTGAAAGGTAGGGAGAATTGTATTGATTACTTAATAAACCAAAAAAAGTGTTTGTTTTATCCAATTCTAGACTTATTTCACTTGTGATCTCTTCAAACTTAAACTTGACAGCTTCAGAATCAGGAAAAGCCTCCAGCAGTATCAAGCAGATTCATATTGAAACAGCCTCAGCTTCTATGTAAAAGACACATCAAGTATCAGAAACTGATGGGACAGGATCGGTACAACCACTTCCTACATGGAACAGCATCAATATTTAGTCCCTTTGCATGCTTAAGGACCAGAATACTATTTTTTAAATTAATTTTTTGGTAGAATACTATTTTTGACCTCTCACCAGAGTTAATGCTTAGATGACAAAAAAATCTATTAATTCTTCAAATAGAGTAAGGCTAAATGTATTATATGTGTGGATACAAGTCAATTCTTTATCTACTTATATTTTAAAATGTCTGGGTAAACTAAGATGAGGATTACTTCTGTAAAATGTTCAAATAATTAATAAGCAGGTCTTTATTTTTCCATGTAGTGCATATGTTTTGTTGTTTGGTGTTGTTTTTTTTTTTTTGTGGGGCAATGAGAGTTAACTGATTTGCTGCCCAAGGTCACACAGCTAGTAGGTATCAAGTGTCTGAAGCCAAATTTGAACTCAGATCCTCCTGAATCCAGGGCCAGCCCCCATTGCATATGTTTTTAATGAAAAAACATCAAAACAATATATTATCCATAATTCTAGATTGTTTATAAATACAATCACTTGATTTTTCTGGGTCACAATATGTATATGACAAACTTGCCTTGATTCATTTAGAGTACCCATTATTTCAAAAACTTCTGCCCCATATGTGAGAGGAAGATTTTTGCTGCAAAATGAATTTGATCTGTCTTTATTCATATCATTGAGAAAAACAAGAATTGGTTGTGAATCAAACACTGCTCAGAGAAGTTTGGCATAAGAAAACCAGATAAGACTTCCCTGTGTTTTGCCTTCATATCATCACACGATTTTTCAAGGAGCTTTCCTTTTGGTGGACTAATTTGCATAAAGTTGATTAGTCTTGTAATTGTCTGAAAACATGTAGTTCCCACTCATTTCTCCAGATAAGTGATTGCATGAGAGGAACTTTTAATCTGTTGCTTGTAGGCCTGTATTTAATTCTAATATTGACTTAAATCCTTCAGTGTGGGGTCTAATATGATTCTCCTACATTAGATCATCTTCATTAAAAGAAAAAAAACAACAACAACCTCTCAATTATACTGAAAACTTCTCTGAATCTAGTATCTCCATCAAAAGGGTTTTTTCTGTGTTTTCTTTTGGGGGGGAGTGGCAATGAGTGTTAAGTGACTTGCCCAAGGTCACATAGCCAGTGTCAAGTGTCTGAGGCCAAATTTGAACTCAGGTCCTCCTGAATCCAGGGCTGGTGCTTTATCCACTGCGTCATCTAGCTGCCCCTTAACAGGTTTGCAACATAACAAATCTTCCCTAAGATTACTTTCTTTTTTGAAATTTTATTGCTATCTTTGAAAAATTTTCCATATTAGCCATGTTGCAAAAGAAACTACACATACATATGTGGTAAAATATGAAAGTTTTTAACAGTCGGTTAGGATAACTGAAAGACGCCAGTTTTTCAAGGACCACCCTTTTGGGGAGGAGATGAACAGTCCGCCTGCTGCGCATGTCAGACTGCCTGCTGGGTACAGGCCGCCTGCTGCGCAGGTCAGACTGCCTGCCGGGTTCTTTGACTTCCGGGGTGGAGAGAACGAGAGGAGGCCTTTTGCCTGCTTGGCGGGACTCCTGACGGCGCGGCACAGACTCTCTCTCCAAAGGTGGCCTTTTTCGGTTTGGTGAGTTTTTATAAGGAATATAGACTAAGCTTAGACTTAAGACGATTTGTATTGTGTTTCTACTTTCCTATCCTTCTAATCAACATCACCTTGTGACTATCATAACTATAAATAAAAAGGTCTATCTAGAAAACCAAAAGCTGCTTCCATTTACTAGTTTGGGAGATAAATTAAGGGAAAGGTTAAGTAGGGGAGATTTATGATCTAATATCCAATTTTAAATCTCACACATACAACCCAGGAAAAATGAAAAAAGGTTTAAAAATTATACTTCAATCTGCATGCAGAGTTCATCACTTCTCTCTCTGGAGAGGGAGAGCATTTTTTCATCATGGATGCTTTGGAATTGTCTTGGATCATTGTCTTGATCAGAGTAGATAAGTCTTTTACAGTTGATCATCTTCCCAATATTGCTGTTACTATGGGCAATGTTCTGGTTCTGTTCACTTCATTTTGCATCAATTCATATGTCTTCCCAGATTTTTCTGAAACCATAACCCTTGTCATTTCTTATAGCACAACAGTATTCCATCACAATCATATACCACAACATGTTTAGCCATTCCCCAGTTGATGGCCATTCTCTCGATTTCTAATTTTTTGCTACCACAAAAAGAGCTGCTACAAATATTTTTTTACATATGTGTCCTTTCCCTTTTAATTTGGTCTCTTTAGGATACAGACCTGGTATTACTGTGTCAAAGAATATACACCATTTTGGAGTACTTTGGACATAGTTCCAAACTGTTTTCCAGAATCATTAGACAGTTCACAACTTTGTCAATAACACATTAACATGCCAATTTTCCCACATCCTCTCCAGCATTTGTGATTTTCCTTTTCTGTCATGTTAGCCTATCTGATAAGTATAAGGTGGCACCTCAGAGTTTTTAAAATTTGCATTTCTCTAATCAATAATGATTTTGATCATTTTTTTATGTGACTATTGATAGCTTTGATTTCTTTTGAAAACTGTTGGTTGGGGGCAGCTAGGTGGCGCAGTGGATAAAGCACTGGCCCTGGATTCAGTAGTACCTGAGTTCAAATCCGGTCTCAGACACTTGACATTTACTAGCTGTGTGACCCTGGGCAAGTCACTTAACCTTCATTGCCCTGAAAGAAAGAAAGAAAGAAGAAAGGAAGGAAGAAGGGAAGGAAGGAAGAAAGAAAGCTGTTGGTTTATATCCTTTGACCATTTATCAATTGGGGAATGGCTCATATTTTTATAAATTTGGCTCAGTTCTCTATATATATGAGAAATAAGACCTTTATCAGAGAAACTTGCTAAAAATTTTCCCCAGTTTTCTGTTTTTCTTCTAATTATGGCTATATTTGTGGGGTTTTTTGTGTGCAAACCCTTTTAAATTTAATGTAATCAGAATTATTTATTTTACATCTGGTAAAGTTCCCTATCTTTTGTTTGGTTATAAACACTTCCCTTTTCAAAAGATCTGACAAGTATATTTTCCCATGCTACTCTAATTTATTTATGCTATCACCCTTTATGTCTAAATAATTTATCCATTTTCACTTTATCCTGGTATATGGTGTGAGATGTTGGTCTATGCCTAGTTTCTTCCAACCTGCTTTCTAGTTTTCTCAGCAATTTTTGTCAAATGGTGAGTTTTTACCCCCAAAGCTTGGATCTTTGGATTTATCAAATCTTAGATTACTATGATCATTTACTACTGTGTATTGTGTCCCTAATCTGTTCCACTGGTTTACTGCTTTATTTCTTATCCAGTACCAGATTGTTTTCATGATTGTTACTTTGTAATATAGTTTGAAATCTGGCAATGCTAAGCTCCATTTACAATTTTTTCTACCCATGACAAATAATATTTCACCAGTTATTTAGATCAATCTTTATTTCCATTAAAAGTGTTTTGTAATTATGTTCATATTGTCCCTGGATTTAGGTAAAATCCCAAGTAGTTTATATTGTTTGCAATATCTATTTTAATGTAAATAATACTCTGATATTAAGCATTATAATAATTTATATTATTATATTAACAATTAAATAATATTTTTGTGTTTATTGTTAATAATTACTATAGTTAATTATACTACATATTATTATATGTTATGCTATATATTATGTGAAAACAGGTGCTGACTACCTTCTCAAAATAAGTTCTTTCAGAGGCAACTTTGGTATGACAAAAGTTTTTATTGCATTCTCATGAGAATGAGCACCCACAGTAAAAACAATCAGTGAGTGCCAGTGCTGAGAGTGTGCAGCCTATATTTATCCTAAGCCCTGACCTGGTAAGTCCCTGCCCTGAGTCACTATAGGTTGCTAGGCTCAGGTTCACAATCTTCCCCAAAGAGTTCTAACTAAATTCTCCTTGATATGTTACTCCTCCCATCCACATACACCTTCATACAACCCATGAAGAAAATTGGGGTGGAGATTTTAGGCATGGGAGAAGTTAATATTAATGTCTATTAAGCAAGGGCAGTAGTGACTAGGGTTGAACTTTTACCTACTTTTACTGGAGCACTGGCGAGAGTCAGCTCAAACTGGTTTTTTATCAGTTCTCCTTCTAGCCCTGAAAAACTTACTTTTCTCAAATTCTTGAGCTGACCTAGTTTACTAGATAATATTGCTTTGCTGTTCCTTATATGGGCATGCTTTTCCCTAACTGAGAAGAGTCCACCACTTTAACAGGTTGTTACTGTATCTCGCATATTACAATATATAATTGATACTTACTATAATTATATACTACATAATCTATTTAATAATTGTAAGTATTCAATATTAACATTAAATATTCATATATAATGAATTTATATCTTATTTTAAATGGAATTTCTCTTATCACTTCTTGCTGGGTTTTATTGGTAATATATAGAAAAACAGATGATTTATGTGGGTTTATTTCATATCATGCAACTTTGAAGAACTTGCTGTTTCAAACAGTTTTTCAGTTCATTCTCTAGGGTTCTCTAACTACCATAATATCATCTGTGAAGAGTGATAGTTTTGTTTCATCGTTGCCTATTTTTATTCTGCTAATTTCTTTTTCTTGTCTTATTGCTATAGTTAGCATTTCTCTTTTTTTTTCAAATTTTTAACATTTTTATTTAAAGTTTTGAGTTCCAAATTCTATCCCTCCTCCATTCCCTCCCTCCTCCTTGAGATGATAAGCAATCAAATGTAGATTCTATATGTTCAATTATGTAAAACATTTCCATATTAGTGATTTTTATACAAAAAGACGAACAAAAGAAAAAATGAAAGTGAGAAATAGCATGCTTCAGTCTGTGTTCAATCAATATCAGTTCTTTCTTTGGAGGTGGATAGTATGCTTCATCATTAGTCCTTTGGGATTGTGTTGGATTGTTGTATTGCTGAGAAAAGCTAAGTCATTCACAGTTCTTCACTGAACAATATTGTTGTCACTGTGTACATTGTTCTCCTGGTTCAGTTCATGTAAGTCTTTCCAGGTTTTTCTGAAATCATCCTCCTCATCATTTCTTATAGCACAATAATATTCCATTACAATCATATACTACAGCTTATATAGCCATTTCCCCATTGATGGTCATCCCTTCATTTTCAAATTCTTAGTCACCACAAAAAGAGCTGTATAGCTAGCATTTCTCTCTCTCTCTCTCTCTCTCTCTCTCTCTCTCTCTCTCTCTCTCTCTCTCTCTCTCTCTCTTTTTTTTAGTGAGGCAATTGGGGTTAAGTGACTTGCCTAGGGTCACACAGCTAGTAAGTGTTAAGTGTCTGAGGCCGGATTTGAACTCAGGTACTCCTGACTCCAGGGCCGATGCTCTATCCACTGCGCCACCTAGCTGCCCGTAGCTAGCATTTCTAACACAGTATTGAATAATAGTGGTGATAATGGACATTCTTGTTTCACCCGGATCTCACTGTGGAGGCTTTTAGTTTATCCCCATTATAGATAAGGGTTGCTTTTAGTTCTAGATAGATACTATTTATCATTTTAAGAAAGGCTCCATTGATTCCTATGATTTCTGGTGTTTTTAAGAGGAATAGGAGTGATATTTTCTTAACAGCTTTTTCCTATATCTATTGAGATAATCATATTTCAGTTAGTTTTTTGGTATTGATATGGTCGATTATGCTGATAGTTTTAATATAGAACCAACCCTGCATTCCTGGTATAAATTCTGCCGGGTCATGGTTTATGTTTATTGTGATGGATTACTGTATTGCTAGTATTTCATTTAAAAATTTTGAGTCAATATTCATTAGGAAAATTGTTCTCTAGTTTTCTTTTTCTATTTTTGATCTCCCTGGACTAAGTCTCAAAATTATATTTGTTTCATGAAAAGAATTTGATAGGGCTCCTTCTTTACCTATTTTTCTTAGTAGTTTAGATAGTACTGGGATTGTTTCTTAAATGTGTGCTAGGATTCACTTTTAAATTCATCCGATCCTGGTAATTTTTTCTTAGAGACCTCATTTATGGCTTGTTCAATGTCTTTTTCTCAGATAATATTATTTAAATATTCTATTGCCTCTTCTGTTAATCCGGGCAATTTATATTTTTACAAATACTTATCCATTTAATTATGTTTTCAGTTTTCCTGGCATATAATTGGGCAAAATAACTTTTAGTAATTGCTTTAATTTCATTTTCATTGGTGGTGCATTCACCCTTTTTATTTCTGATACTGGTAGTTTGGTTCTCTTTTTTCTTTTAAATCAAATTAACCAACAGGTTATTTTATTGTGTGTGTGTGTGTGTGTGTGTGTGTGTGTGTGTGTGAAACTAGCTCCTAGTTTTATTTATTCATTTTTTTACTTTAAATTTTAGTTGCCTCTTCTTTGATTTTCAAGATTTCTAGTGGTGTTTAATTGGGGGTTTAAAATTTATTCTTTTTTGTTTTTTTAATTTTGTTTTGCATACCCAATTTATTGATTTGCTTTCTTTTATTGATGTACACATTTAGAAACATAGATTTCCTCCCTAAGTATTGCTCTGTTTGCATCTCATCAATTTTGGTATGTTGCCTCATTGTCATTCACTTTACTATTATTATTATTTTTGTGTGTGTGTGTGAGGCAATTGGGGTTAAGTGACTTGCCCAGGGTCACACAACTAGTAAGTGTCAAGTGGCTGAGGCCAGATTTGAACTCAGGTCCTCCTGACTCCAAGGCCAGTGCTCTATCCACTGCCTCACCTAGTTGCCCCCATTCACTTTAATAAAATTACAGTTTCTGTGATTTTTTTCTTTTACCCACTAGTTTTTTAGGATTAAATTATTTTCCAATTATTTTTTAATCTATGCTTCCATGGACCTTCATTGAATGTAATTTTTATTGCATTATTGTCTGAAAAGGGTGCATTTAGTATTTCTGCTTGTCTACATTTGATTGTGAAGTTTTTATGTCCCAATATATGGTGAATTTTTGTCATGGTGCCATGTACAGCTAAAAGAAAGATATACTCCTTCTATTCCCATTCAGTTTTCTCCAGAGGTCTATCATATTTAACTTATCTAAGATTCTTTTCACCTCCTCAACTTCTTATTTATTTTGTGGTTGGATTTATCTAGCTCTGAGAAGGAAAAGTTAAGGTCCCCCAATAGTATAATTTTCCTATTTCCTCTCATAATTGATTTAACTTTTCCTTTAAGAACTTGGATGTTATACTATTTGGTGCATATATATTTAGTATTAATATTACTTCATTGTCCATGGTGCCCTGTAACAAGATGTATTTTCTCTGCTTATCTCTTTTAATTAATCTGGTTTTGCTTCCCCCCCCCACATTATGATTGCTATCCCTGCTTTTTTTTTTAACTTCAGCTGAAGCATAATAGATTCTGTTCAAGCCCCTAATTTTAACTCTGTATGTATATATTTGTCTCAAGTGTATTTCTTGTAAACAACATAATGTTGGCTTCTGGTTTTTAATCCATTCTGCTATTAACTTCCATTTTATGGGTGAATGCATTCACATTTACAATTATGATGATGATACAGTTATGATGATAGTCCACTTCCCTCCATCCAATTGTCTTCTGTTTATCCTTCTCTTTCCCTATTCTAAAGCCTGTTTTCCTTCTTACTACTGCCTTCTTTTATCTTCTCTCCCTTTCATCTCTCTCTTTCCCATTCTCTTATCTCCATTCACTCCTACTTCTTTGTTGGGTAAAATAAATTTTTATACCCAAATCAAGTATATGTGTGTGTATCTCCCTCTTTGAAACAATTTACATGAGAGTTTCAAGTGTTGCCCTCCCCACCCTTTCCCCCTCCATTGTAAAGGCTCTTCCTTGCATGTCTCTTTTTCCCCCCAGGGCAATGAGGGTTAAGTGACTTGCCCAGGGTCACACAGCTAGTAAGTGTTAAGTGTCTGAGGCTGGATTTGAACTCAGGTCCTCCTGAATTCAGGGCCAGTGCTTTATCCACTGAGCCACCTAGCTGCCCCTGCATGCCTCTTTTTTGTGAACTAATTTCCACCATTCTTCCTCTCTCTTCCTGCTTTTCTCAGGGCATCTTTCTCACCTATCCATTCTGCCCCCACCCCCCAACACACACATCATCCCAACATAATCAACTCACTCTTCACCCTCTGTCAATATAGAATCCTCCCAACTGACCTAATAATGACATTTCTTAGAAGTTACATGTATCATCTTCCCATATAGAAATGTAAAGAACTTAATCTCATTGAATCCTTATGATTTCTCTTTCATGTTTACCTTTTTATGTTTCCATTGAATCTTGTATTTGAAAGTTAAATTTTCTGTTCAGCTTTGGTCTTTTCATTAGGAATGCATGAAAGTCCTCTATTTCATTAAATATCCGTTTTTCCTTGAAGAATTATACTCGATTTTGCTGGGTGAGTTATTCTCAGTTATACTACTATTTTGGCTTCTGGAATATCATATTCCAAACCTTCTGCTCCTTTGATGTAGTGACTGCTAAATCTTGTATGATCCTGACTGTGGCTCCACAATATTTGAATGTTTTTTTCAGGCTGCTTAAAGTATTTTCTGTTTGACCTGGGAGCTCTTCAATTTAGCTGTAATAGTCCTGGCAGTTTTCATTCTGGGATGTCTTTCCAGTGGTGATCAGTGGATTCTTTCAATTTCTAGTTTACCCTCTGGTTCTAGGATATGACAGCAGTTTTCCTTTATAATTTCTTGAAATATGTGCAGGCTCTTTCTTTGATTATGGATTTCATGCAGTCCAATAATTCTCATATTAGCTTTCCTCTATCTATTTTCCAAGTCAGTTGTTTTCCTGATGAGATATTTCAATTTTTTTCTATTTTGTCATTCTTTTTACTTTGATTTATTGTTTCTTGATATTGCATGGAGTTATTAGTTTCTACTTGTCTAATTCTATTTTTTAAGGAAATATTTTCTTCAGTATTTTTGTACCTCTTTTACCAAGCTGATAATTGTTTTTTCATAATTTTCTCCCCTTGCTCTCATTTCCTTACCTATTTTTCTCTACCACTCTTATTGGATTTTGAAAATAAGTGTTTTGGGGCAGCTAGGTGGCACAGTGAATAGAGCACTGGCCCTGGAGTCAGGAGTACCTAAGTGCAAATCCGGCCTCAGACACTTAACACTTACTAGCTGTGTGACCCTGGGCAAGTCACTTAACCCAAATTGCCTCAACAACAAAAAAACAAAAAAAAGAAGAAGAAGAAGTGTTTTAGTTATTCCAGGAATTCTTCTTGAGCGTGTTCAAGTCACATTTTTCTCCCCCTTGAGGCTTTGCTTTTGGCTGTTTTGACTTCATCTTCTTCTGAGTTTATGTCTCGATCTTTCCCATTATCACAGCAGCTCTTATGGTCAGGTTCTCTTCTTTTTGTTGTCATTGTTTGCTCATTTTTAAGCCTGTTTCACCACTGAATTTATGTTAAAGTTGAGCTCTGTTCTTTGTATTCGTGTGGGGAGGGAGAGTGGGGGCACTTTCCCAAGCTTCAGGCTTTTTTGCACTGCTGTTTTCTTTTTTTTTCTTTAATAGTATTTTTTCCAGTTACATGTAAGGATAGTTCTCATCATTTGTTTTTATAACATTTTTGAGTTCCAAATGTTTCTCCCTCCCCCACTTCTCCATGCCCCAAGACAGCAAGCAATCTGATATAGGTTATTTATGTATGATCACATTAAACGTATTTCCACATTAGTCATGTTTTGAAAGAAGAATCAGAACAAAAGGGAAAAACCTCAAGAAAGGGAAAAAAATGAAAGAAAAAGTAAAAACATACACTGCTGTTTTCAAAGTTAGTTTTAGGGGTTTGGAAGTTTTAAGTACTTCCAAGGTGGTGTGAGCTGGAGAAAGCAGTGGTCACTGCTCTCTTGGTCTGTGCTTTGGTCTTTAGCCAGGAAACACTCCCAATATCTTGGGATTGCAATTGATACTGCTCCTTAGGGTCCTTGATTCCTTGTGATCAAAAATGCTCCCCTCCACCCTTCTACTATGATCCAAAAGTAGTTAGAGGCAATGCAGCTGCCAAACAGCTTCGTCTTGCATTCAGGTTTAGCATACTCTGTAACCTCTTTCTGACTAGTTGCCATCTCTCCTGCATCTGTCACCAACACGAGGTCGCACCCCTGATGTTGCATCCACACAGGATTCTCTCCAGCCTCCACCCTTGTGTCTCTCCAACCTCCTAAGCTGTCTTTGGGTGGAAGACCCTCTTCCCCCGACCTGTTCTTGGCTCTGTCGCTTCAAGATCTCCAGTTCAGGCCTTATTCCGAAGTGGTTGAGAGGGAAGGATGCGGGAGGCTGGCTGAGGGGTTTGCCTGTCTAGGAGCCTCCTCACCCAGAGCCCAGCCCTGGAGACTAAGCACAAAAGAAGGGAAGGGCGGGGCGCAGCAGCCGGCAGTACGTGATCAAGGGGGCCGGGTCAGTGCCTGAGCCTCTTCTCGGGTGCCCCGTTGGGCTCTCCTCCCAACATCAGTACTCATGGGCCCCTCCCCCAACCTTGGTTCGCCGCCTCCTCGCGACCACCGGTGCCCTCCTTAGTCCGGGTCTTCATCGGCCCTGCTTGGCCCACCGCCCGGACCTCCCACCCGGCCTCTCTGCTTTGATCTTCCATCCTCCACACCGACGTCACCCTCCCCCTCTAAACTCCCGTGGCTCCCACCGCCTCCGCACACTGTGCCAGGCGCTTCAGAAAACAAAAGTGTTTGTGAAGCGCACCCCCCGACCATCTTGGGCGGTGGACGCTGACATCCCATTCTGCAGATGAGGAAACTGAGGCAAACAGACACATGACTTCAAGTCGACTAGGGGACTCTCGCCACGGAAACCGCTCCTACAGAGGCGTGTGCAGGGGCATGAGGCCCCGCCCCTTAGCCCCGCCCCTCGCAACAGGTGCCTCCATAGGGCGGGCTAATGAGCTTCAGGGAAAGGATCCTTGGGGTAGAGGAAGCGGGGGGTCCGAAGGCTTCTGGGAGTTGTAGTTCTCGGGCTATCAGGCGTCTCGCAGTGCCCATAGGAGGGGGCTTCTCGGGCAGGGATGCCCGCGCAGGCGCGCCGCCATCTCTAGCGCAGACCGCTGCTGGCCCCTTGCTCCGGGCGGGTTTCGTGGCTGGTAGGACGGAGGCAGCAGGTAGCGTTGGGCAGGGCGGTGGCTACGGCAGTATCTGAGGAGGGTTCGTTTGCTTGTTTGCTTGCGCGGAGGGGGGTGGTGATGATGGTGATGCTGGTGGGGGGGCGGGCCGGAGGCGGAGCCCGCCGGCTGGCTCGTGTTATGGTTCGCGGGAGCCTGGCTCTGGAAGGGAGGGCGCTGGCTCTCTCTGCGCAGGCGCGGCGAGGGGTTGGTGGTAGTACGGGGACACCTCAGGGGTGAGGCTACTGCGGACCTCCATGTGCACAGGCGCAAGCAGAACGGCTCGCGGGAGGGGGAGTGTAGGAGAAAGACGTCAGGCTCACCTAGGGACCTCCTTCTGCGCAGGCGTACGGTCGTGATCGGCCCGCGGGAGGGGGATGTGTGAGGGCTCTGGAGGGTTGGCTCAGCGTTACGGAGTTCTGTCTGCGCAGGCGCGCGGAGTGCCTAGATGGGGAGGGAAAGGCAAAATTCGCACCCTACCTGGGCTTTCAGCTCGGCTTCTCCTTAGAGAGTGTTGGGGAGCGAGGAAGTGGGGGAGAACTGCGTGCTCGGGTGTGACCCGCGGCTAGTCCCCCTCGCTTCCCTGGGTCTCAGTTTCCTCTTGTGTAAACGAGGGGCTTGGCCTGCAGGGCCCCCGAGGCTGGGGAGTGGGGCTCGGACCCCCGGGGCGCCAGGTGTAGCCTGAGGGCCGGCTCTTCTCCCCGTTGGGTTTAAATTCGTGATACAGAATTACAGAGGAGCCCGATGACAAGCACACAAGTTCAGCCCCCAGGTTCGGAACCCGAACCGTGATCCCCAGTCATGTAACCTCCCTGAGCCTCAGTTTCCTCATCGGCAAAGTAAAGGAATTGAGCCAGATGAGGGGCCCGTGTCGTGTTTCCTGCGAACTTGGGGGGGGGTGACATGTGTCTTCGCACGAACCCCTCCCCGAAATGCATCGTCTCCTTCACTTATTTAGCATTTTGAGATGAGACATCCGTTTCATGATGCGATACTTGAGGTCAGCAGAGAGCTTAGAGCTGGATAAGTAGATGATGCTTCAAGCCTCGGGATTGGAAGAGATCACCAAGTGAAATAAAGGAGGGCCCGAGAGATCCCTAGGGACTCCCATGGGACTGGAGCAATCGGATGGGTAGGGGGAGAATTGGGAGAGAGTGGTGCTCAGAAAACTTAGATTGAAGAGAGTAGCGAGGAGGAAAGGGTGGTCGGGAGAATGAGGATTGAGAAAAGACCGTTGGATCTGGCAACTAGGAGAGAGTAGTTTGGGTTGAATGATGAGAACGGAAGCCAGGTGGCAAAGGGTTAAGAGAATTGTTTGAGGAAAGGAAGTGGAGGCAGGTACTGCAGATGACCTGCTCCAAGAGGCTAGTCACAGAAGGGAGGAGAGAAAGAAGACTGTAGTGGGTTGGGATGGATGGATCCAGTGAGAGTCTTTTGAGGATGGAGGAAGCAGCCCCAGACAGGGAGAGATTGAAGGTAAGGGAGAGAGTGGTAAAGACAGAGAGGCAATCTGCTGGAAAATAGGAGATGCGGTGGATCCCCTTGGTCTTGGCAAGGAAAGGACCCCCTCTATGTACAAGAGGGGTGGAGGAGGACAGGGCAGACAGGGCGGGAGGGGACAGTGGTGTGAAATGGGACCAGGAGAGAAGAGGGAGCCCTGGGTGAGTGGCCTTAATTTTTCAGTGAAACACAAAGCAAGATTTTTAGCTGAGAGGGTGGAAGGAAAGGAAGCTTTAGGGGTTTGAAGAGGATGAGGTTTGGAAGAGCAGCTGAGGTTGGTAGTGAGTCACTTAGGGAGGTGGAAAGGCATTGGTTTGCTACAGTGAGGGCTCAACTGAGATTATGTAACATAAATTTGTAATGGGCCCAGTCAGCTCAGCTTCATGATTTTCCCTAGCTTCATTCAGCAGCACATGAGCAGAAGCAAAGGCCGACTGGATGGTGGGAGTAATCCAAGATTGAGGTTGGGCAGGGTTTGAGGTTTGTCCTATCTCCAACAGGATAGAAGGACAAGGCACTTGAGAAAAGAGGGCAGGGTAGTATTGAGTTAGTTCAGCAAGGGGTCAAGATGAGGTAGGGAAGAGAGTATAGCTAGTGCAGGAAAGAACTAAGGGGTCTAGACTCTGGAAGTCTTGGGGAGAACAGGGTCAGGGGATGTAAGGCAGAGAAAGAGGTGGGATGACATAATTGAGATCAGTAAGGGAATTTGAGTTTTTGAACATGGAAGTAGAGAAGTTGGGGGCAATGGCAAAATCCGGGGTATGACCACTTCGGTGAGTAGTGGAGGTAGAGTCTTTGACCTCACTGAGTTTACAGTCTGTGGTATTGGAGACATGATAGATTTGCAGATGATGATTATATGAGGAGGGGAGGAATGGGGGGGGTGAGGAAGACAGACAGACAGGGAGGGAGGGAGGGAGAGAGAGGGGGTATGGGGGAGAGGGGAGAGGGGGGCAGAAAGAGAGAGGGAGGGAGAGAGACTGACAGAATTATTCAGGAAAATGTGAGGATGGTAAAACCCTATCAGTTCAGGGGAGCAGGGATGGATTTAGTGAGAAGGCAGTCCATGCTCATATAATCATACCATTAGTAGAGCTGGAAGAAACCCTTTTATTTTTTTTCAGATGAAGAAATTGGGGCCCAGAAAGGGGGGTGACTTGCCCAGGGTTTCATAGGTATGAAGTGGCAGCGTCCAGATTCCTGAGATAACCAGAGATCTGTCACCTCATTTGTATTCACACCATCTTTTTAAGGGGAAGGCAGATTCAGGCATTATTCTCTCAGCGTTAGAAATGCTGAAACAGTCATAAAGAGATTCTGTGAGCTTTGAAAGAAATCTAGATTTATTGGAACAAACATTCTTGCTAACCAGTTTTTTGGAAGAGAAACTGAAAACAGCCATGCCCAAACAGAAATATGTTTTGCATGATTTCACATGTAGAATGGGTATCACATTGCTTGCCTTTTCAATGGGTGAGGGAGGATCTGGAAGAAGGGAGAGAATTTGGAGCCCCAAATTTAAAAAACTAAATGTTAAAAACGAATTATTTTGGGGGGCAACTAGGTGGCACAGTGAATAAAGCACTGGCCCTGGATTCAAGAGTACCTGAGTTCAAATCCAGCCTCAGACACTTGACACTTACTAGCTCTGTGACCCTGGGCAAGTCACTTAACCCTCATTGCCCTACCAAAAAACCAAAAAAAACTCCCAAAAAACCCTAATTATTTTTTAGAAAAGTGATTTCTGTGAAAAAGGGGAGGGGGGAGAAACTATATCCATGGGGGTAGGGTCGAGGTGTGGGGGTTTGGTGGTAATTGAAACTAAGAGGTATTATAAACTTTTGTTGAACTGTTACAGTTAGACAAAGCACTTACTAGGTGCCAGACCAGGTAACTGTGGCTCAGGGAGGTTAAATACTTTCCCTTTGCTGATTTGCCGTTGCTGTACTTTCCTTGTGGAGATCTTCCCCCTCTTAGCATCAGATGAATCCTGTGTTTCAGCCCTAGGGAAGTGAATCGTCACACAAAGGTCTGTTTGAACTTGGACTCCTCGACTCGGAGGCCAGTTCCCTGTCTCCCACACAAGCACATTCTTCAAAGGAAGCTTTTCTGAGCGTTGGGGGTTGTGTTCCACCATAGGAGCCGAAACCAGCCTCTGTTCTGTTTGTAACCAGTGTATCCCTTCACTCTGCAATAGGAATTTTCTAGCCAGGCAGTTCTGACAGCTGCAATCTAGGACGGTCTTCCTCATGGCTTCCTCCTTCTGTGCAGGTGCTCCTCTGAGGAGATTGCCTTTCCCGGGAGGTTAACACAAAGGAAGAGGGAATGTCTTCTGGGATCCTGACAGTCAGCTCACAGGTGAGTTGAGTCTCAGGGGCTGCAAATATTTCCTTCTTGCATCCTGGAATTTCTCTTCCTAACAGAGTTCTGTTCAGGGGCCTGATAGTCAGATGTCAAGAAAGGAATTCTTCCCCCAGTAATTTGTTCTTAGGTTTATCAAACATGGGACAATTGTTTGCTGGCTTATCTAGTCTATGCCATTGAATTTTTTCTCATTTTTAAATAGTAATAGCGTTTTGATGCCTACTGCTTTATAATGTAGTTTGTAGCCTCCTCCAGATTCTAGACTTTTTGTTCTTACAAATGAATTTTGTCAATAATCCATTTAGTTCTTGATTGGAATCAGTAATTTGATTGGAATAGTACTGAATCTTTACATTACTATGGAGTCTATTGGCATGACCCAGCCATGAGGAGTCAATGTCTTCCGAATTCTTCAAGTCTCTATTTCTGTAAAGAGTGTTTTATAGTTGCATTTATATGAATTTTGTGTATGTCTTAAGAGAGTTATTTTCAGTGGAGTTTTTCTTGTCATTTCCTCCTGGTTTTTGTCAGCACAGTAAGGAAATGCTAATGATTTCTCAGGATTTATCTTGGATCCTGCTGCCTTGCAAATGCTGTTAATCATCTGAGGTTTGGTGGGTTTTTTTGCTAGTTCTCTGGGGTTTTCTCAGTGCATCATGATGTCATCTACATATGGTTTAATTTCTCTGTTGATATTTACACATTTGAGTTTGTCCTCTTGTCATTTCTATATCTGGCATTTTGAGAACTGTATCAAGTGATTTTTTGGGGGGGAGGAACTATGGGACTATACTTGCTTTCTCCTTTTTTGCCCTGAAAACACTTACAGGGTTTTTCCATTGAAAACAGCTTTAGGTTTTAGTTTTAAACACATGATTTTAATAATAATAAAGAAAGGCCCTTCCATTTCTATGCTGTGGGAGGCTTTGCTGTATTTTCTCAAAAGCTTTTTTTGTTTGTCAATAAAATCATGTGGTTTTGTCAACTTTGTTGTTCGTATAATTATGTTAATTTCCCCCAATGTTAAATAAGCCTTTTATCTCTGATGTGAATTTAGTTTGGTCATGGTGAATTATTTTCATGATATATTTCTGTAGTCCTCTTGTGATGGTTTTATTTTAAAATTTTACATCAATATTCATTGGTAAGATTATTATATGATTTTTCCTGTCTTTGCATTGTCTTCTCCCCCTTTATTTAGGGAACAGGATCATATTTGTTTCATTAAAGGAATTCGGTAGGGTATCTATTTTGTATCTATTTTTGAAAGGAATTTTGTATCATAGGTGTCATCTATGTTTCTCCAAGTCATTGATAAAAAATGGAGAAGACCTGGCCTAGAACAGAATTTGCTCTTGGAGGCTTAATTCCAGGTTGACATTGGTGCATTAATGAGCATTTATTCTTGTTGTAATTCATCATGTTCCGAATCCACCTAATACCCTGTTAGGTTGCCCGCCCCTCTGCCTTTTCCAAAAAATATTCTAAAAGATTTTCTTCAATGTGGGCAGAAATGGGATTAGCCATTTCCCCCACACCAGGGGAAACAGATAGACGCTTGATTCCCTGCTTAAAGAGCAGTGCCCATAGTTCTTCCCTGTGTGCCCAGATGTCACGAGAATGCCCTACTCAGCATTTTCATGCTTGATTTTCCTTTGCTGACCCAGGCAACAAATGAAATTCGACGAGAGTTCATTGGAGTATGCTGGCACAGTCCATAGGGCACTGGGCTTAGAATTAGGGAAGGGGAAGGAAGGAATTGTGCCAAGCTCTGCGTTTAAGTGCTTCACAAATGGGATCTCCTTTGAGAGACTCAGCAGCCCTGTGGGGTGGGTGCTGTTACTATCTGCATTTTACAGTCAAAGAAACTGAGGCAAACAGAAGTTAAGTCACTTATCTAAGGTCATTCAGCTAGTCTGTGGCTGAGGTCAGATTTAAACCCTTTAATCTTCTTGACTCCAGTTTGTGCTCTATATGCTGCACTACCAGCTGTCTCAGGAAGAGCTGGATTCAAATTCTACTTCAGACACTGCCAGGATGAATGGCCTGAGGCAAGTCACTTTCCCTTCCCTACATTTCCTCATCTGTAATAGGTGATTGGACTGATTGACCTCCAAGATCCTTTCTGGCTCCAAACCTTTTAGGAATTACAAGGGCTAGAATATACAACTTCATGTAGCATATATAAGTATATGTGTTGTAAGTAAATGCATATCTATCTATCTATATCTGTACATATATATTCTGAATCGATAGGATAACCAGTGAATTAAAATGCCCCCGTTAGTAAGCAGGGGGCCAAGCTCTAGATGCAGCTCGTTTCTCTCCTGAACTCCAGTCCTGCCTGGTCAATGCCTCACCCCTGCCCTAGGGGGTAGAGTAGGAGGTGCTTTCTAGGTTGAAGAGAAATTTGGAGTTGGTGCCCTCTGTGGCCTCTCCCAGTTCTGAGGTTCCATAATTGTCCTATGAACCCCACCCTCAGGACCTTCTCTCAGTGTCGGGGCTCTCTGTGCCCTGTACTTAGAGCTAGGCCAACCACTGTCTTATATTTTCTCATTTATTTCATGGATAAAAGTTTCCATTCAAGGCATAGCAGCTCCTCCAGGGCATGGCCTGTGTGCCTTGGTGCCTCCCAGAGATGCAGTGACTCCTGTATTTGGAGCATCATTGACACATTCTCAGTTGTCTTGGTCTCTTATTCCACTTGGCCTCCTGAGGCCTTGGCCATCTCTCATGCTGTGTCTGGGGCTTGGCCCAGAACAGGAATGTGTTTGGCATTTCAGGTGTCGTTGACATTCAAGGATGTGGCTGTGGACTTTACACAGGAGGAGTGGGGGGAGCTGGACCCCACCCAGAAGGCCCTGTACAGGGAGGTGATGTTGGAGAACTACCAGAACCTGGTCTCGTTGGGTAAGGGCAGCTTCCCTGGATACTCAGAACCCTCCTGTGGTTGTCTCTGTTTTCTCATTTTGTCAAGAGCTGTGAGTTCTCTAAAGCACTGAGGGGAGTCTGGGCTTTGGGATTCAGGAGTTAGAAGAAGGAGTTCACAGTTCTAGAGCACCCTGTGATTCACAAGGGGCTTTCTCCGCAGCATCCCTGGGAAGATGGTACTGCAAGCACCTGTGTTTGTTTGTTTGCTTAGATGAGGAGAGTTTGAGTGACTGACCTCCACAGCTAAGGCATGGTGGACCTGGGGCTTGACCGGAGACTGGGTGTGCCTTTCACTACCCTCTGCTTTCTCTTAGCAACTACTATTCCTTTGGGGGCATAGAACTTGGGTGCCAGTGCTCCTTCCAGATGAAATAGGATCAGTGTTAACTTGGATGTGAGCAGTTTAATTTGCTGCCCAGGCTGATAGATCTTTCTCATGCATCAGAGGTCCTAAGGACCAAGAGGCTAGGACTGAATCCTGGCATAGTTATCGTGACCAGAGTAAACATCCCAAACCTTTCTCTTTCCCCTGAGCAGGGTGCCAGGCTTTCAAACCAGATGTGATCTCCCATTTGGAGCAAGGGAAAGGGCCCTGGATGGTGGAGGCAGAAAGCCTAAGAGGCAGTCGTCCAGGTAAGTGAGTGACCTAGTTTGATGGGCAGGAGATGGAGAACTCTCTCTTTCTCCAAAGTCTCCTCAGCCTTTGCAGGAGCTCGAGAGTGTTTGGCAGGAATTCCCTCCCTGACTTCACCTTTTCTGCAGCTTTCCTCTTGGCATGGGCATTCGGCCTGTGCTTGAACGCTTTCGTTGACTGGAACCTCATTGTCTTCTGAGATGATCTGTTCTCATTTTAGAAAGGTAAAATTCATGATCGCAGTGTTGCTCCATCTGACAGAGGAAGACAGCCTGTCCAGTACTGGGAAGTCACTTTCCTTCACATCTGAGGCTTTTTAACCCTTTATCCTTCCTCTGTTTTCTTTGCTCTGGACTCAGAGTGAGAGGGGTCCTCTGCCTTTCTAGAGAGGGTTCTTTGCTGTTATTTTTCTTCCAGCACCTCCCGAGACTTTCATCTTATGATCGCTTCCTCTCTCTGATGTCTTCATTCTGTCCTTGTCCAGAGCTTCCTAACATTTTTAGGCACCCGCTGTATGCCCGTACTGTGCTCGGTACTGGGACTGCAAAGACAAAAAAGAAAAGGAGCGTCTGCCTTCAAGGAGTTTCCATTTCAAGATGATTGAAGGAGGAGGAGGGGGGGGGAGGGGGAGGGGGAATAGAAAGAGGGGCGTGAGAGGAAGGAGGAGGGGGAGGAGGGGGAGGAGAGGACTCAGCTGAGGGCCATGGGAAGGTTTCCTGGAGAGACTGTTGGGGCTTTGGGGGGTGCACACACTCCATGGATGGCAGTGAGCAGCCCATGCCTGGAGCAGGCCTCTTGGTCCTCTGTGCTTTCTCTACAGCCTCAGAAAAGGTTAAAACACCCTCGTCGTACCGCCCTGGAGGGGCAGAGACAAGCATGAAACTGTCCTTGCCCTCGGGGAGCTTCTGTTCTAATGAGGGAGATGACATGGACTCAATGTGTACACGACCAGACACATTCTGTGTATATGGAGGGTTACCTTGGAGAGGAAGGCATTTGTTGGGGAGAGCCCAGGGGAGGCCTCCTGCTGAAGCTGGTGCCTGGTCTGGGTTGGGATTAAACCCGGGGTCCCCAGAGGCACAAGTGAGGAGGGAGAACTTTCCAAGTTTGGGGCACGGGCAGTGCAAGGACTCGGAGGCAGGAGGTGTATGAGGAGGGGCCTGTCTGGCAGGCACAGGGGAGCGCTGATTGGGTTAGGAGCATGGGGAGGGAGTGGTGACCACGTCAGGCTATCACATGCATTCAGAGTCGCTTTAGGTAGTGGTAGACAGTCTGCATTGGAGAGGAGGCAGGTGACAGTAAAAAGCTTCGGGCAGTAGTCCTGGCAAGAGGCAGTGGGGGACTGTGCCCCGATCTTGGTGACCCCTTCCCATTATGTTTCATCCTCCGATTTGCTTTCACCACACTCCTTCTGCTTAGTTTGTTTCTTGGGCCACCCCTTTCTGTCTACTGCCCATTAACAGAGTAGTCTCATTTTTTTGCTTTTGTTACAGCCTATGTCAGTCCCTACCCCCTTACGATCACTTAGGTCCCATTCTCCCTTATCTCTTGAGATCACTGGATTTAGAGCTTGTGGTCCACAGAGATGAGGTCACTTGTTCAAGGCCACCCAGGTTGTAGGTGATTGTGTTCTTTCTCTCCCTTTCCTATTCTTTCAACAAAAAGATATCTGTGCCCTGCACTTGTTCTTATAAGTTTCATTCTTCCATTTCTATCACAAAACTTTCCTTTATTCCCTTACAAGGAATAGCACACATTTGACATTTTTATTTCTTTTAGATTTCAAGATTAGACCTGAAGCCCAGCAGTTAGCTCCACAGCCAAACCTTTCTGAAGAAAAATCTTCCCAATTCACAGTTGAAGCAGTCTCAAAGGCCAAGTTAGGAGAAGCCAAGGAATGTGGTAGCCATTTAGAAAGGAGACCTCAAGTGAAATATTTGGGTCAAATGATTATTACCCATAAGAAAGATCCTCATTGTAAAGAATATGGAATAAAATTTTGTCTGACCCCAGTCCCTGTTACAGAATCAACTATTCCTGAAGAGTCCCATAGTAGAGATAAAAGTGGAAAGAACTCCAAATCTTTAGAACAAGTCAAAAGTAAAAAAAGTTCTTCAAGTAAGAAACTCTATGAATGTAATGAATGTGAGAAAACTTTTGTCCAATATGCACAATATACTCAACATCAGAGAATTCATTCTGGAGAGAAACCATATAAATGTGATGAATGTGGGAAAGCCTTCAGCCAGAGTGCATGCCTTACTCGACATCATAGAATTCATACTGGAGAGAAACCATACGAATGTAAAGAATGTAAAAAATCTTTCAGTCGGATTTCCTCCCTTACTCAGCATCATAGAGTTCATACTGGTGAAAGACCCTATGAATGTAATGAATGTGGAAAAGCTTTCAGTGACAGTTCATCACTTACTAAACATCAAAGAATTCACACTGGAGAAAAACCTTATAAGTGTAATGAATGTGAGAAAGTCTTTAGCCGGCGTTCAAAACTTATTCAACACCAGAGAGTTCACACTGGAGAAAAACCCTATGAGTGCCAAGAATGTGGAAAAGCCTTCAGGTGGAGTACCTACCTTAATGAACACCAGAGAATTCATAGTGGAGAAAAACCATATGAATGTCCTGAATGTGGAAAATCCTTCAGACAAAGTAGAGATCTTGGTCAACATCAGAGAATTCATACTGGAGAGAAGCCATATGAATGTAATGAATGTGGGAAAACTTTCAGATGGGGTACACACCTTACTGAACATCAAAGAATTCATACTGGAGAGAGACCTTATGAATGCAATGCTTGTGGAAAAACCTTCAGGCAAAGTGGACAGCTTACTAAACATCAGAGAATTCATACTGGAGAGAAACCTTATGAATGTAATGAATGTGGGAAAACTTTCAACCAGAGCGTATGCCTTACTCGACATCAGATAGTTCATACTGGACAAAAACCCTACAGATGTAAAGAATGTGGAAGATCTTTCAGTCGTATTTCCTCCCTTACTCAACATCAGAAAATTCACAGTGGAGAGAAAGCTTATGAGTGTGATGAGTGTGGGAAGGTCTTCGGTGACACATCTTCACTTACTAAACATCAGAAAATTCATACAGGTAAGATATCATAGAACTGTAATGAATGTGGGAAAAACTTCATCATGAGTTCAGTATTTATTCACACTCAGAATTCATATTAGAAAAAAGCCCAGTGAATGTAGGGAAGCCTTTAGGTGGAATAATACTTTACTGAATACCAAGAAATCCATATTAGAGGGGAAACAATATTAAGGTCATGACTGTGGGAAAGCCTCCTGCTAGAGTATACATGAGACAGCAGGGAATTCATTTTGGCAAGTATCTGAGTTTCTGCCTATAACCTAGTGCCCCCTTAAAGAGCAGCAGTGTCCAGCATGTATCCACCTAATGCTTTAAAAAAGGTTTGCAATTGAGCATACGCTGAGTGCAAAAACAACCTGTCATTCACTTGTTATTTGAATTCATGGATTGGTTCAGATTTCTCTAACCCTTGGGCTCCTTGAAATGTTTTATTGTTGTCCTAGGTTCTATTCTTGCTTGCCTGATGCTTTATATTTGAAATCTCACCTTCACCTGCAACTTTCTGCTATTTCTATCAGCATCATGGTTCCTTTTCTTTGGCACTTCACTTTGACCTTTAGCCTCTTTGACTTTTTTTGCTGCCTCTGTGCCCACTTCCATTACCCACTTCCCTCACTTGTGTGATGAAAAGCTGCTCCTCATGTTTTGTTCATTTACTAACTAACATTTGGTCAATACTGACTGACTTGTCATGGAATTCTTTTCATATTTCTGTGCAGCCTGAAGGTTTGGAGAACTTGGATTCTTTAATCCATACTGAAGATCTGATCGATAGTGACAGAATTTGTTGCTTGTATCACTTTTTCATGAGCTTTTTTTCCCCCCAGAAGTTTACATCTAGTGGTGAAAAGGTGGACTTCCTTTCACGAAGCCACTTATGAGAAATCTCCTTCATCACAGGGAAGATATGTATTATTTTTAAGAGCATTCAATAAGCCCCTCAAATTTATATATATATATATATATATTTTAAATTAATAAAGTATTTTATTTTTTTTCCATTACATGTAAAGATAGTTCTCAACTTTTGTTTATACAAGCTTTACAATTTCAGATTTTTCTCCCTCCCTCCCCTCCCTCCCCCTTCCCCTAGACAGCAGGTAATCTGATATAGGTTATATATATATATATATATATATATATATATATATATATATATATATATATATATACACATAATAACATTAATCCTATTTCTGTGTTAGTCATGTTATAAGAGAAAAAATCAGAGCAATGATGAAAAACCTCAAAATAGAAAAAAAAAACAGCATCAAAAACAAAAGAAATAGTATGGTTCATTCAGCATCTATGCTCCGCAGTTCTTTTTTTTTTTTTTCTTGGATTTGGAGATCCTCTTCTATCACGAGTTCCCTGGAACTCTTCTGTGCCATTGCATTGGTGAGAAGAATATAGTCCATCACAGTAGATCAACACTCAATGTTGATGATACTGTGTACAATGTTCTTCTGGTTCTGCTCATCTCACTCATCATCAGCTCACGCAAGACCCTCCAGGTTTCTCTGAACTCCTCCTGCTCATCATTTCTTACAGCACAATAGTATTCCATTGTATTCATATACCACAACGTGTCCAGCCATTCCCCAATTGATGTAAGCCCCTCAAATTAATCAGCTCCCTGTCATAGAAGGCAGACCTCTAGGAGGATAGTAGATCACTTATTAATGATACTGGCTCATTTTTTTGTCTTTAACCAACACATCTCTTTAAATGAGCCTAACTAGGGCAGCTAGGTGGCATAGTGGATAAAGCACTGGCCTTGGATTCAGGAGGATCTGAGTTCAAATCTGGCCTCAGACACTTGACACCTACTAGCTGTGTGACCCTGGATAAGTCACTTAACCCTCATTGCCCTGCAAAAAAATGAGCCTAACTATATTGGACCAATGAATGGAGAAGTAGATGGCGTCCATCTGGTATGAGCTGACCATGGTGAAATTGGCAACCACCACTCCAATATCAGCCTTCAGTGTCTGAACATCCAGGGTCACATCTTGACCCAGATTGGCTTTGCCTTCTTACCTTTCATATTAGCCTCTCATTCCTGCCATTCCTGTCACACTTCACTGGGAAGAGTCCATGCAGTCCAGCTGAGGAAAAGTGCCTGACCTTGGTTCACACCTGAAGAGTGTGTGTTGGGGGGAAGAGGATTTTAGGGGGATTGTCAGCAAAGGTGCTTGGGCTCTTCCAGAGCCTCCCACACGTTTAAATCAAGCCTGTTCTACACATTTCCATGTAGAACCAGTCTTCTAAACTCTGGCATCTGGACAGTGGCGATCGTCTTCTATAATTGTTTCCAACCACAATACATTTTTTATATTGATTTTGAAGAAACAAAACTAAAGTACATATTGACTACTTAAGTGGAATTTTGTTTTAAAATCGAGTGTGCCAGTAATATCTGTATATGGGAAGTTTGGTGGGAATATGGAATCCAGAAATCCTTTAAACACATATATGTATTTTAAAAAAGACTTCAAAATTGAATTATAATTTTTTCCAAATCCCAGTATTGAGAAACCTGACCTGAAGACCAGGAAGGTTCAAGATGTTAGGTTGCATGGCCCTACTTAACAGGTCCTTCCCACTAATGCAGTAAAAAAGCAAAAAAGAAGGGGGGGGTGTCACATTCTTTATACCCAGTCTTATTCCAAGATATCTGGGCTTCTCCATTAGCATGGCTGCCAGGGATTAAGAGATGTGGGGGAGGGGGGCAGCTAAGTGGTACAGTGGATAAAGCACCAGCCCTGGATTCAGGAGGACCTGAGTTCAAATGCAGCCTCAGACACTTGACACTTACTAGCTGTATGACCCTGGGCAAGTCACTTAACCCTCATTGCCCCGTCAAAAAAAAAAAAAAAAAGAAAAGAGATGTGTGGGTAGGCTGATAAAAGTACAGCCCATCAACCACAGGTGACGTGGTATGCCAAGTGTCCTTGACCTACAGCTCCTAGGTTTCTAATACAGCTGTCCCAGGATCACCAAAGATGCTCTTCCTTTTTTTTCTCTCGGGTGGATCTCTTTGTTCTCTAGGTATGTCCCAGCTTCCATCACCACCATGCCTTGGCACTGACTTTGCATCAGGCAAGAATTTCCATGATGTGGCCACAACCTTGCCAGCCAGCGACATATGTGCTCCTGCCACTACACTGGTCACAATTCCTCTCATTTCTCCAGCAAGTTCCTAGCTCAGGTAAATATGTTTCTCACATTTTTGCCTCTCAAATACCTAAATGATCAGGAAAAATTTGGCTTTAGAATTTCTCACTTGGCAGGTTTACATTATGGTCAGTGATTGAGTTTATGATAAGAAAGAGCCCCCTGCTCTTTGAGAGATTTCTATCCAGTCTAGCAGATGTTTATTTTATTTTTTTAATTTAATTTAATTTTAAAAAAATTTCCAATTACATGTAAAGATATTTTTTTTGAGTTCCAAAGTTTTCTCCCACTCTCTCTTCCCTCCAGTCTGATATAGGTTATACAGTACAGTCATGTTAAACATATTTCCATATTAGTCATGTTGTAAGAGAAGAATCAGAACAAAAGGAAAAAAATATGCAAGAAAGAATAAACAACAACAACTGAAAAGCAACAACAAAAGTGAAAATAGTATGTTTCAATCTGCATTCAGACTCCATAGTTCTTTTTCTGAATGTGGAGAGCATTTTATACCATCACTCTTTTGGCATTATCTTGGATCATTGTATTGCCAAGAACTAAGTCTATCACAGTTGATCATCACACAATATTTTTGATACTGTGTACAATGTTCTGCTCATTTCACTTAGCATCAATTCATGTAAGTCTTTCCAAGTTTTTCTGAAATCCATCTGCTGCTTATCATTCTTACAGCACAATCGTATTCCATTACATTCATATACCACAACTTGTTTAACCATTCCTCAATTAATGGGCATCCCCTCAATTTCCAATTCTTTGCTACCACAAAGAGAGCAGCTACAAATATTTTTGTATGTGTGGGTCCTTTTACCTTTTTTATGATCTGTTTCGGATATAGACCTAGTAGTGGTATTGCTGGGTCAAAGGGTATGCACAGTTTTATTTGTTTGTTTTTGTGGGGCAGTGAGGGTTAAGTGACTTGCCCAGGGTCACACAGCTAGTAGGTATCAAGTGTCTGGGGTTGGATTTGAACTCAGGTTCTCCTGAATCCAGGGCCAGTGCTTTATCCAGTGCACCACCTAGCCACCCCGTTTGTTTATTTATTTGTTTAGTATGCACAGTTTTATAGCCTTTTGGGCATGGTTCCAAATTGCTGTCAGCCGTTTAAAGGCCTGGTCAAAGCAGAAGTCACCAATTCCCCAGGTCTTTAAACAAGGACAGGGCTCAAACTTTGATTATTCCAACTTGCTCTGGGCAATAGCAGGATTTCTTTTGGGAGGAGACAACTAGAGGACAACTCTATTTGGACAGCTAGCCTGTCCGTGGGCTCCATGGGTGTGGTTAAGGATAAATTCATGAAGCAGGCACATCCTTCTCTCTGATTTACTGATTGGGATCAGGTCTATGACTTGGGATGATACTCCCCATCCCTTCACCTTAATAAGACCACTATACCTAATGTGGAGGAGCCTCAAAAGCTAGCTAGGGATCATTCTTACTGCACCCTTTCAGCATGGACAGGGCAGCTGGAGGTAAGCCTGAACTTGGATTGCTAACAAGCACATCACTACCAAGTAGGCAACCTACTAGGCAGAAGAAATTGCCGTTGGAGGCATAGGCAGATGGTCTTTCCTTGTGCCCCTCCCTTCCCCAAAAGTCGGGCTCATGGATCTATTTCCTGCTGGTGTAGGATGATTGTCATCTTAGGATGAGGCAAACTCAATGGATCCGAGATGGTAGATTTGGGGCTGAAAGAGTCTTCATCTGGCCCAACCCCTTCATTGTACAGACTCATGTAAAATGTCCTGAAGAAGCCAAGTGGCTGGCCTGCCACTATTATGATAGTAGTTGCACAACCAGAACTTAAACCCAGGTCCTTGGATTCCAAACCTGGCACTCTTTCCACCATGTCACTTAAGTGTCCAAGATAGCTGCCCTCCATTGTTTCAATCCTTACCACTTCCTTGAAGGTGAATATGCTCACATTTATAAAAGAAGAATTGACAAGTGTTTCTTTTCCTGATCCTTTATTGTTGCTTTTTTATGGTTGTTTTTCTTTTTAACTTTTGAATAAGGGATGAGAGAAAGGAAGGATAATGCAGATAGAAAGGGGCAGAGATGAGGTGTGAGGAAATCAGGCAGTTGGGAGGCCATACTAGTTACCTAAAGTAGTTTTAGCTGAAGGTGAGAGGATATGGGGGAGGTTAAAGCAATGATGGAAATCTGGTGGCAGCTTTAGGAAAGCACCTGAGATAAAAGGGAGGTCAACCAGGAGGGACAAACTCAAGACCGGGGAGAAGAGGTAAGTGAGCCCTGAGAAACAGCTCACGAGAGATCTGGGCTGCTGTGCCTCGTGACGGCCTGGCCCTGTTCTACTTTGGCGACCTCCTTCATTGTATCCCGGCTGGGACTGGGCCTTGTGGTCCTCTATTTAGAGCCAGAAGTTTCCCTAGGGCTCCTCTAGGCCGGCTCCCTCATTTTATAGTGCTGAGTGCCCAGAATTTTCAGCACTCTGCTGTTGAGAGCTATTGGCAGAGAAGAACTGAGCCCAGTTCAGAATCAGTTCATTGGAGCAATGTGAAACACATTTGACAGCCAAGGGAAGAGAGAACTGAGGAGAGACTAAGTAGCCGCTCTGCAATAATATGAAATACACTAGGACTGAAGGAGACTAGTCGTTACCACAGCACCCTCCTTTCATGTATGCTGCATTGGGCCCCTAATGCCCATCTAATAAGCACCAGGCTTTCTTTGAAAACATAGGAGACTCGTTTGTTTGAGCAGTGGCCCGGCTGCCTTCAGGATTGTCAGGAAGTAACCACTCTCAGGGCATATGTTCTTACTTCATTCTGATAGGATACAAATGCTACTTGTAATGAACGGATTCTCTAAGTTCTGCTCCAACTCGACTTCTTGGTAATGTCTCCCGCTGGAACCTCAAGTGTCCAACAATAATATAGATGAGGAGTAGATGAGCATGGTAATTTTATTTTCTAAAAAATTCAGTTTTCAGTTCCTTATTCTCTCCCTCCATTCCCCTCCCCCACCCACTGAGAAGGCAAGAAAGCAAAAAACCATTACAAATTTGTGTAGTCATGCAAAACCAATTTCTGCATTAGCCATGTCCATTTTTCAAAAAGCTCAGCAGTTTTTGCATGTCTGAACATCAAGCATGGAGTGTCAGAAACAACGTAAAAGGATAAACAGTTGCAACTAAGAGCTTTAAAAAAGGGTGTATAAGCCAGTATCCAAAGGAAAATGTAAAAGGCCAACATTATTTTTGAACAAAATAAAACAGTTTCAGTTTGTAGACCATCAAAAAGTCCTTAATATCTGGGTTTTGAAAATTAATTTATTTCTTAGCTTCAGCTAACTTTATATATATTTGAAATTGAGTTAAAGTTGGGGAGAAAAATTTCTTCTTAAAGCATAATTAGAAGAAATGAAAGAATCCACTGATGTTTTCTTCAGAAACTAATTAGAAGTTGGAAAAATTAACAACTCAAAATAAAACTAAGACCTGTTTTCCCTGATACCTGTAGGTAGTTTAATGGCATGTTCTGTGCAATCATTTTATAATATTTACACATTTTACATCCAAACAGTGTCATAGACATCTCAAGAACTTCCCACAGAAATGGTCTGGAATTGGAACTGATTGCTGACTTGGTTGACCAGTGTATAGTTAAATGTTTTCTTCTATAAAGACTACAGAGATAGCCATGAAATTAGACCTGACAGCCCCAGCAGATGGCCTGCCCATTGCCGATGATATTGTGCACATGAGAAATGATGTTAAGGGCATTTTTGTGTCTTTGGTTGAAGAAGGAGGTAGACTTTTATCAAAACTGTCACCATTATGGATACCATTTGTTCTTATCCCTCCTTGGTTTCATACAAGGACAGCCAGCCCGGACAGATTACTTTCAGGTTGGAGGAGTGCTTTGTGTATATTCTCTTATTTGATCCTCACAACATTAATTTGCCAACATTTCTTTAGCAGTTCCCTGACTGATGGGCATCTGATTTGTTTCCAGTTTTCAGTACCACAAAAGGTCCTGCTGTGTATATTTTGGTGTATAATTTCCAAGGAGGCTAGGAGCCACTTCAAATCCAAAGGCAGAGAAAATGGGAGAACCCCCAAATTCATCATCTAAGAATCCTCTCCCACCATCAGAACCAGGGCTTCTTAACCTTTTTCACTCATGACCCCTTTTCCTCTGAGAAATTTTTACACAACTCTGGGTATCTCGGTATATAAAATAGGTCTACATAACCTTTTACTGTTGCCAAATTTTTCACTACCCCCACATTGAGTTGTTTGACCCCACATGGGGTTGTGATCCACAATTTAAGAAGCTAGGCTCTAAACAATACCCTTTCCTTTGTCATCACCACCACTGCTACCACCACACTCTTAAGTTTTCACTCATTTCTTTTGCTTTATAACTTAATCTTTGAAATTTCAGGTGGCACGAGAAGTTTCCCCAACTAATTGGAAGAGAATTTGACTGTCCTAACATGCAGTTACCACGGATCCCTCCTCCTTTCATCCATGTTTGGCTGTTGGCACATGGAACTATGTAAAAGACTGCATTTGGCCCCCTGCAGTTTATGTTCATTGTTTTGTTCAGATGTAGAAGGTTCATTCTCAAGTCAAAGACCATGTTGTAAAGATTATAAATCAGCTGCATACCCTACCAGCTTCCCAGGACCTGTAGTCCTCTGGACCATTTAAATTTGCAGTAGACAAGGCACCATCTTATTTGGAGTTACCCAGAATTTGGCTTCCATCATAGCATTTCTGAAGAATGATTGTAGTGTCCTGGGATACAGGAAGGTTAAGTATGAGTCTAGGGATCAGTGACGTAACTTGACCACACAGTGGTCCCGTGGGACCATCAGGGTCTCTCTGACATTGATAAAATTGGCAGGCTGCCTAAAAGTGCCTCAGGGCTTGTGGTGTCAGGCCTGTTTGCAGGGGAGGCAGGGGATGGGAAGGACAGCATTAGGAATGTAAGTGTCATCCAGTATCTGCCCTCCACCTGTCCATTACCCAGCTGGCCTATGGGATTTGGAGGCTGTTCAGATTGACTTGGAACACACCCTTCCCGCTCTGCAGCATCTTTCCCGTAGGCCCTCTCCTCTGGCATTGTTGTCCCCCTGGTGCAGGCTCACAACACCGCGCACCTGGATGATGGCAATAGGTTCATCTCCCTAATTCCAGGATCTTCCCGCTCCAGTGCATTCTCTAGTCAGTGGCCCGACTGATCCTCCTGAAGTATCAGGCTAACTGTGTTACCCGCCCTGAGTCGGTAAACTCTGGTGACTTCCTGCTGCCTCCGGGATCGACCACAAAACTCTTGTCCTGTCCAGCCCTCAGAAGCTGGCCTCCTCCCCAATCCCACCCCCAGCCGTGTGCTTTCCCACTGAGCCACATCGGCCTCTTTGCTGTTCATCGAACGTGACACTTTATCTCCCAGCTCTGACCATTTTCCATGACGATTCCTCCTGCTCCGGATGCTCTTCCTCTTCATCTCCACCTCCTGGCTCCCTTGGCCTTTTCCCAGTCCTCCTCAATGCTGGTGCCTCCCTCTGCTGATTATCTCCCGTTTATCCGGCCTGCATCTCATGGATGGATCTCATCACACCATGAGCTTCTTGAGAGCAAGAACCTTCCCCTTTCTCTGTCTCCCGGGGCTTAGAACGGCTCCTGGCATAGAGTGGTTGCTCAATAAATGGTACGCCCTGCTTCCCTCTGTATACTCTGCCAGCTGGTGACCCAGGACTTCCCACCGGACCTCAGACTGAGCACATTCATCGGCCGCCGGTACCTGGATCGCTCTTCCTCCTCGTCTCCATCTCCGTCCTGGCTTTCCTGGCCTCCCTCATCCCAGTCCCTTGTGAAATCCAGCCTCCCACAAGCAGCTTTTCCCAGTCCCTCTTTGGCGTGTGCCTTCCGTCTGCTGATTATCTCCAGGGAGTCCTGCCAACAGGGTGCAGAGCGGATTCCCTGTTGTCTCCACCACTGGACTGGGAAGGTGCTTAATAGATGCATGTTGACTTTGGCCTGCCACTGGGTGTGATTGAATGCATCGTGGCCACAGGGAACAGCTTAGAGATTGGGGGGGGGTGTTACCCAACACATCACCCACAGATGCTACCACGACCCTGTGCCTTCATGTGAAACCATTACCAAAGCTCTGTGCTGCCCTCTTAGGCTTCCCTTGAGCCTCCCCAATGCCCACTTTGAAATTCCAATGGCATTTTCACTTTTAGACCTTGAATCTGCTGTTGTTTGTATGTTGTCTCCCCTATTAGACTGTGAGCTCCTTGAGAGCAGGAACTGGTTTTGCCTTCCTTTGTATCCCCAGCGCTTAGTAGGTCTAGTGCCTTGCACATAGTAGGTGCTTAATAAGTCCTTGTTGACATGCACACAACATTCTATCTCCAAGCTCTGCCTCTTAGCTTCCCTGCCCACGTCCCTCCTGCAGGAGGCTTTCCAGGTAGGTCTCCCTGCTCCCAGCTGCTAACACCTTCCCCTGCCAGGTTACTATCTTCCACGCTGTGTATATCGTGCATGTGCCTAGTTATTTACACATTATCCCTCCCATTGGAGTGTACACTCGTTGAGGTCAAGACCTGTCTATTGCCTTTCTTTGTGTCTCTGGTACTTAGCACAGTTCCTGGCACATTAGTAAGTGCCTAATAAATGCTTGCTTATCGTCTGACTGGCACACGACCATTCCTGGGATGTCGATCCCCATGATAGTACTGCCTGGTTCCTTAGCCACCCCTGTCTCCATCCACATTTGTGGTGCCTTCCCCATTAGAATGCCCAGTCCTTGAGGACAAGGCCTATTGAGCTTCCTGTCTTTGCTTCCCCAGTGCTTAGGCTGGTGCCTGGCTCTTAAGAAATGCTTCTTTGCTCATTTTGGCACCATAGTTTGATGTGGGTAATGCTTGGGTGTTGAGTAGTGCAGACGAGGGGTTGTCGGGAAAGGGCACTCTCTTGGCACGGTCTCCTAATGCTGGTGACGTAAGGCACTGGAGTGTACTTCCTAGAGACGCATCACATGCTGTTAGGAAATCTGAGAGCGGTGCCCACTTCTGTCATGGAGTTGGGATCAGTCATTCCTGGCTTGTGTAAAGTGCCCGCTGCCTTTTTAAGATGTTGTGCATTTATTTCTGCTTCTGGAGCCTTAGAAAATTGACATAGAGAAACATTTTGACAGAATATCACTCTTAAGCATTGCTTGTGTGGTAGAACTGTGAACTCTGTGTGTGTGTGTGTGTGTGTGTATTTTTGTTGTATAAATTTGTCCATAAGATTCTAAAATTTTCAGTGTATTAAAATGTTGAATAAACTGTCTTTGCTGACTCCCAAGAATGACAGGACAATCCAAATGGATGTTTAGAAAGCAATGACTTAGATGTGGGGCTTCAGAAGCCTCCCCCTTACATATTACAGATATCCCAAGAAATAGGGCAAGTGCAATATTTGGGTCCCTGACACAGATCAATGGCAAACTTTGAAGGGAAAAATCCCATTTAATTTGGAAATAAATGAATAAGTAATAAGTAAAAGAGAGGTATTTTGACATACTGGATGGAAAGACTTGGTTTTAGAACCAGCTCTGAATATGCTGTCTTTGTGACCCTGGGCAAGTCACTTAACTTCTCCATGGCCTGAGTAACTCTGATGGACATGCTACTTTGAGGTAGGTGTCACTCTGCATTGGTAAAGTTGGGGGTTCCTTATACCAGTTAAATCACAGGCCTGGAGAAGGAAAGGATGGAAGAGAGGAGAACAGAGACTAGCTGTGTTATTTGGATTATTATAGTGGAGGTCAATATACTCAACTGGTGCCAAAATGTCCTTCAAACTAGAAATAAAGTAAAAGGGGCAATGGTGATGCTCTGGGGAGCCAGAGGTCTAGTTGATGTGCCTCCACCCATTTGATGGAATTATAGGGTGTCCTCTCCTTGTGAGCATTCAAGAACTCTTATGATTGGTCTCCAGTGCCTGGGTCTGCTCCAAGGTGATTGGCGACTTCATTAGCTGAGAAGCCATCTTCACCTTTTGGGGTTCTCTCTCATTTCATTGAACATGCCTTGAACTTGACTGAGCCAAACTTGTGTATACATCAGTTAGAGATGGGAGGAGAGAGCAGAGACCTCCTTGAAGAACCCAAGGGCTTGTTCTAGGAATGGGAACAATTAAACCTGAACATGACAGAAAATGAACGCTTTGTAAATACCCTGAGATCCCTGGAGATCATATGCTTTATTCTATTCTGTAACATTCCACAAGCGTTTGCCCCCAAATGCCCCCTAGAGTAATTTATGAATGTATTTGTGTGCTCGGTTTTTTATTCAGATGCCTGGTTCTTAGAAATTCATGGTGAGTGGACTCTAGGTATAGAGATAGACATTTTCAGAACTGGCCAATGTGGAGATTTGTTTTATTTGACCATATTTATTTATTATAAAGGAGTGCTTCCATTTGAAGAATGGAGGTTTGGTGTATTGTGATAATGATGCAAAAAATATCACTAATAAAATATTTTAAAGATGCACTGAAGAGATAGGAAGGGGGTTTATAAGGGGACACAGACAAGCCAGGGCAGCATTTGTACTATCATGTTAAACTTAATAGACAGTGTTCTTAAAAAACTATAATAGAAGTTCCATTTCTGATAACAATCCTCTTTTCTGTTCTTTGCATATTGAAATGTTTGTTGATATTTGTCAAGTTGATAATAAAAAAGAAATTTCACTATAAAAAGTGCATGGTGAGTGTGTGCTGCCTGAGAACTCCATTCTTGCATCTGCTTGTAATAAATGTAATTAACTGAGCGATCTGACTCAAACATAGTACATAGGCCTGGCCATTGGGCAGGCCTGTGAGGTGAGCTCATGGATCCTTCAGTCAGAGACCAGAGTTCCCAATAATGGTCTTTCCATACAAACTAGGGGCTCTAAAATATCAAGTTATTTTGAAGTCAAGTCTCACATAGGAGTGGGCCGAGAGATAAAGTCCCTGCCAACTCTACCACTGAGTGCCCTAAGTGGCAGACCCTCAACACACCTTTACCTTCTGGTATAGTACACCTACCTCATGCACTTTCTATGGTGGGGGAAATAAAAGGAACCCATATCCAATATCCATATTGTACACTGTCCCTTTAAGAGAGCTTCAGAGCCTGCTATCCACTTTGGTGGAAACCTAGGTATGATCTAGGCCTAAGCTTTCTTTTAGATTTCTCCCCAGGGAAAAACTTGTAAAGAGACAAGAAACAAAGAGAAAGTAACAAATCCTCTTGGATTCGGGCCTCCAGAACCAAACCTAGTCTGTGTGACACCAGATTGGGAAGGGAGCTGGGGGGAAGAAATGGGTCCTGGGTCCTGGGCGACCAGTTGAATGAATGAAACTTGAAGCATCCTCAGTTTTTGTCCTCCTAATGAGATGCTAGTGGGCATCCTGAACTCAGGAGAGAGCTTATCCAAGGTTCTGCCTGTGGAGGGGCATAAGTGCCCCACCAGCTCTTAAAGGGCTCATGCACTCTCTATATAGAGAACAGCCTAGGCCTGATGTAGGAGGTGAAAAAAGGGTGAATAAAAGAACCTAAGACCTAAGCTTTAGTTCAGATATTAGCTCTCAAAGGGAGTCAAACCCCAGTCAATGGATAACTTACAAGTTGGGATGCTAGGTTATTGTACCCACAGCGATCAGTACCCATAACAGGATCATAAAGGGTCAGGTCATATAACAATAAGATACAAGACAGGGTATAGAAATTCTAATGAAAAATGAAGATGTTTTGAAACTAAGCATGGGAATCAGAAAGAGACATGTGCAGAAAAGGCCAAATTTGTTCCCAGATTCACCTAATGACCTGTAAACCCCCAAAACACACCTCCACTGAAAAAGGTACCCACCTCAGGGGTTGGCTTAGGACCCCAGGAACTACAAACAATTAGGACAGGCCCTCCCCTGTACCTCCCTAAGGTGGAGATTATTATAATGAGACTGATAATTTATCCATACTATAAATATAACTGTCTTTCCTTATTCAAGAGTTACCTTTCCACTATTCTGGTTCTCTCCCTGTGGTCACCCACAGTATTGAAATAAAACTTGGGAAACTGAGTCTTGTAATTCTTTTGGGATGACTCACAATCAATTTGACCCCACTCTTCCCCATTTTACAAATTCTTGTGAATGCTGCTGCTGACTCCCAGCTACGCGCATGAATTTGTCTGTTGCTCACCCTTTTCCCTGTGCTTGACACAGCCCTGTCCTTGTCTGTTTCTGCCTCTGGAGCGGTCCCACTTCTCCTTCTGGCTTTTCTTCTTCCTCCTTCTCACATGGATTGCAGGACTCACTAAGGACTCAGCGCTCTTTTCTTCTTTCTCTCCCATCACTCTCTCTGAGCGTGTCCATTTTGATCCCTTCAGCCTCACTTTCATTGCTGTCAGCTGCCAGAGCTGCATCTACATGAGCTGCCAAGTGTTTAGGTCCACAAAACAGAGACTTTACCTGGGAAGAGGGGTCAGAACCACCTTTTCTCTGCCCAAAGGGATGAGAGATTATTATTAATCCCCGGATCTCAATCCCCAAATGACTTAATTATTTCCAAGGTCTCACCATTTAATTCAGTGGGGAAACAAGACTCCTCAGTGGTTTCAGTAAACATGGGAAGGTGTCCTTCTAGGCATTAGAATTCTCAGTGGGATTCTCCCAGGCCCAGAACTTAGAGTAATTCCGTTTCCCTCCACTCTCCACCAGGCCTCTTCGGCTCAGTTTGTTGCTGCACGCTCCATGTGATGGACTCTTCCAGGATGTGGGGTGTCTTTCAGCAGAGTCTAAGTCTTCCTGGACCAATTTCCCCTCCCCCCATTATGCTTGAAGTACAGGGTAGATGTTCCTCCTTGATGGGAGTGTTTGAACAGTGCCTTTTGCCCACCAAGTTATCACGAAGAAATTGAATTATGAAATTACAAGAAAGTTTCAAGGTAAAGGGCTGGGAAGGAACCCCAGCCTGTTCTGGAGGGAAAAAGAATATGACCCAAGAGAAATAGGGGAAGAAGAGCCCCGTGAACACAGGGGGCCCAGTTCTAGCTGTGGAGATGGCTTCCCTCTGGGGGCAGGGGGAGGGAAGGAAGCAGCTGTTTGCAGTCAAAAGAGTGCCGTGGTTGCACAGGCTGTCATCAGGAGAGCCAGAGGAAGAAGAGATGGATTAGGGTACGTGCTGGTGAATTCTTTGCAGGAGGGCAGATGCAGTGATTTGTCAGAGCAGATGTGAATGATAGATTTCACTGGGCCATATATCTAGAACATGATAGAGAAACTGCTAAGATTGGTCCCACCTGGTGACCATTTCCAGCTTCTGGGAATCCATGCTGGAGCAAGTGATCCTGCCATAGAAAAGAAGCAAAATATCAGTGGATTCTGAAGTCTGAGAAGGTAAATAGCCAGTTAAAAGATGGCATCAGAGCCACTGGTCAAAGAAGATGCAGGAATACCCCTAGTTCTCTGCCCGGGATGCCTCAGAACTAAGGAGGGCTGGTAGAATATGTGTTTGCTTTAAATCTTGAACATATCAACAGGACTCTAGGAGAAAAGTGGAGGTGGAAGGAGAGATATGCCTCTGTAAATATAAGAAGAGAGAGACTAATGTGAGTACTCGGAACATAGGGAAAAGAGCAATGGGAACAGATGACGAAGGAAAGGCAGAACTGGAGGATTTTTTTTTTTTTACCAACAACAATTTCTGGATGAGAAGTATAGAATAAAAATCGCTATCAGGGAATTAAAAGCCCATGATAGCAGAGAGAGTGATGAAGAATCTAGCTTCCTTCAACCTGTTCATCTCAGCAGGTGCAGACTAAGTGCATTTCAAGTTCATGCAATTGCAGAAATACTGGCAATGGTCAATGTAAAAAACAGAAGATGGGAGGATTGTTGTAGGCCAGGAAATGGGAAAGTGTTATCTTGATTCTCAAAATGAGAGCCAGTCAAGTCTTCAAACATATAGGCAGTTAAGTTTGTTTTCTTGCAAAATTCTGAAATTCTTATTGAGGGGAGGAACTACCTCCATCTCTCAGCAGAGATGGGGTGTCTTGTTCAGGGAGTAGCAAGGAAGCCAGGGTCACAGAACTGCAGAGAAAGCACTTGGAGAGTAAGAAGACTGGAATGGGAAGAGGGGGCCAGCTTGATCCTAGAAGTGGTAGGGAGCCACTGGAGTTAATTGAGTGGGTGAAAAGGGGGTGATATGGTCAGATCTATGCTTCTTACCCCAAAAGTTGCATTTAAAAAGCCTTTTTTATTTTTGTTTTTGCATCTACTGGAATCCTCAGTTTATTCTGAGTTTTATTATTCACTTCTGACATTTTTACTAACCATTCTATTCTTCTCTTTCTCTTCAGTTACTTGTCCTCTTTTGTGTATTTTTAAATTCTGAATTGAATCTCTTGGGCATCCAGATTCAGTGTCCACTTTTCTCTTGTTCCTTAATTGTCCTAATGTATCTGTACTATCAGCACTTCATTTTTGAAGCTTCCTATTCCTCTTGGGTCAAGTTCTCATGAAGAGTTTAAGGAGGTGAAATAGTAAGCATCCATTCCTGAACCCTAAGATCTACTGTCCCCAAATCTTGGTTCATGTTAGACTCTATCCAACCTTCCTCTCATCTATTATGAAATCTGAGATGGATAGGTCAGGGTTTCCATCATTTCTACTACAGTGATTAGTTCCTCCTTATTGGTCAGAATCAGGGACATGCAGAGTCTCTTGATCCCTTCTATCTTTTGTAGAACAGAATGATCATTAAAGCAAGCCAGGAACTTCATAGAGTTACTCTGAGTTTGCAAAAGGGAGAGCTCCAGAAGATGTCTGAGAGTTAAACTCCTACGTCACGATATCAAGCCTCCATATCATATTTCTTAGTCTGTTTCCCAAATCCTTAATCCTTACTATTGCTCTAGCCAGTTGACCCACAGTATAACCCATGACATTTTCTTCTGTCTGTTCCCTCTTCATGCCTTCCTATAGTTGTGGCCTCAGGGATTCTGAATTACTCGGACAGTTAGGGTCGTCTCCATTGCCACTCGGCCCATGATGAGGGGCCCATTGCTACTTGATATGTAGGTTGGTACTTACTTGAGTCACATCTCAACTTTTTTGATACTAGCACAAATGCTAAATGCTCATGGGTGTGGCAGGTGAAATATGAAATAACTGAGGAAACAAAGGTTCAGGCTTCCAAGCATAGCAATTTATTGAATTAATTATTAATTTATTATTATGTTAATCGCATAACAATTTGGGACCAGACTTCCTCAGCTTGCCAGTGGACCCCAAATATAGGGGAGATGGATGTTTGTGCATTAAAAGAAGACAACAGGATATAAACCAGGGTGCAAAATTAGGTCATCTTGTTTCTAATTGGAGGAAAGATTAGGGGCTTTCTGAGTTGGGGGGGGGGAGGCAAGGGTGAACAGGTACAATTTCCTCAACAGAAAAAGAGGTGTCCCACTCCCACCCACCGAGTGTCTGTGTTCAATCAAAGGAGTGTGGAAGCGGTAACTGATCCGTAGGGGGCAAGTTTTCAGATAAGACACATGGGTTGCTTGAGATGTATAATTGTGAGAAAACTCTTTGCATCAAACTTCAGATCTGACTGGCTTTCTAGTGAACACAATCTAGATCTTTAGTTAAGGGCTTCTAAGCAACAGGTAGAGGTGGTCCAGCTTCCCAGCCATGCAGTGCTAGGTTCAAACAATGCAGTAAAGTTTTCTCACAATTCCCATAAGTGAATAATGTTTTCTCGCAAGACAGAAATTGGACTAGACCCATAATCGAATAGAAAGGGAACTGAGTCAGCTCTAGAACTGAGTCACAAGATGGAGGCAGTGTGATTCACTCTCTTCCACTTTCAACACCCCCCCACCTCACCCCACCCCATGCCAAGCCTTTCCTTCACTCATGACCTCACACCATTAAATAGTCTTTTCTGGTAAATGTATGTGTGGTTAACTGTTGAGGGGCTGTGTTGTGTAGTAGAGATGCAGGCTCTAGATTAGGAAGACCCAGGTTCTATGCCTGTTTCGGACATGCCACCCACAGCAGCTCTCTAAGACCCTCTGTAATCTAGCTGCTGTTGCTAGACTGTGGTGCAGGGAGCTTCTGTGACAAGGGAATCCTGGGTCCAGGTCTCCCATTCCTCAGCTTAACCCTTAGCACATACACTGGTCCCTGGGGGTAGAAATGGTGGAATTACTCAGTCTCTGTCTCCCCTGCTCTTCTAGGATTTTGTCCCCTTTGTTGCATTTCCCCAGTCAAATCCACTTCATTTTAACCCCCCCCTTTTTTGGCAGGACAATGGGGGGTTAAGTGACTTGCCCAGGGTCACACAGCTAGTGAGTGTCAAGTGTCTGAGGCCATATTTGAACTCAGGTACTCCTGAATCCAGGGCCGGTGCTCTATCCACTGCACCACCTAACTGCCCCCCCCCCTTTTTAATGGAGTTTCTAGACTAATCTATATGGAAGACTTTTCCAGAGAGGCAAGGTGATGGAGCAGAGGATAGAAACTCTCCATGGAGCCAGGAAGCCTTGGTTTCAAGGCCTGGACTGAGCCACAGAGTAGGAATGTGAGCCTGGGCTAGTGGGTTCCTTAGCCCCGGTAACTGCTGGAATTTATCAGGACATCTACCGTGCAAGAACTGGGAGGGGAATAGGAAGGGGAATGTCCCCACAGTTTTACTTGTGATACCAATTACATCATGGGACTTTATCCTTTGGACCAGAGCTGCTTCCTGTGCAGGACTTCCTCACTCATCCTGCACTTCTTTTCACCCTAACACTCTCACATCTTTAAAAAAATGATTGATAAAATAAGATTTTATATTACCAAACCTTTTCCCATCGACCACCCCTCTTCCAGAGAGCCATCCTATATGACAAATTCTATTCTTAAAGAAAGAAAACAAGGGGGAAGGGAAAAAAAGTAAAACCGATCAATATATCAAAAAATCTTGGACTCGGTACACCATGCCACCCCTGTGGTCCTCCTAGCTCTACAGCGGAGTGTATGCCTATTACTTAGTGGAGTAGAATTGCGATCAGTGGACCTTTATGCATAATGGTTTTGTAGCCTGTGGATGACCCGTAGTCTGCCCAGGGTGTGCACTGCAATAACTGAAATTCTCAATTATTCTCCCTCATCTTGCTGACCCCAAAGAGGCACAGTGTTGCTAGCTTCCAGTCTCAAAGCCAGATGTGAATTGTATAAGTTACAGTTTCACAAGGTCCACTTCTCCCAGTGGGTCACAGCCCATTCTTTATTTGTGTTCTCGATCTGTGTCTTGGCACTTGAAATTCTGCATTCCAGGTTTAAAAAATAAGCTATTTGTCTGACTTTCCCATAGGATGGAGGGAGGGAGCCATCCTTTTTAGTTGTTACAACCATATTTCCTCCCAAAGGCTCTCCCCATAAGCCTCAGGCCCCAGCACACCCAGGAAAGCATGATGCTCTTGGGCAGAAGGGGGGAGCATCTGGCTCTCTGGTGCATGCCATCTTCTCCTTTTAAGTATTTTCCTGGTTCATCCTAAGGATCCGGAGGCTGTGGGAGTTGTCTTGCTCACACCCAGCCCTCCATGTGCTAATGACTCCAGGATAGACTATGTTCTCCTAAAACTCCCCCAGATAATAGCAGGTGTAAGGTTCCTTGAAGACCAGTGTAATCTGATGATCTCCAAAAGTTCCATTGTGTTTGTGGAGAAATTCAGGACTTGGTTCAGCTTGATATTTTGGACTGGTCACCAAAACAAGAAATTCAGATGACTAGATTTACCCTAAATAGGAACTGCCTCAGGTCATAGACTGGAAAAAGGGAGCCCAGATAGCTTACTTGGAGCCAGTTCCAAGGACTGGCTTCTTCCCACATTCCCAGAAGTCAGGTTAATTTTTGAGTTTGGGTTGATGTCAGCTAAATGGCTCAATGGATAGACCACGGGGCTGAGAACCAGGAAATACTGAATTCCAATATGGCCTTAGACGTTTACTAGTTATGTGTCCCTGGGCAAGTCACTTAACTGAAATTTACCTCATTTGCAAAATAGGAATAATAATAGCACCTCCCTCTCAGAGTGGTTGAGGATCAAATGAGATAGTGTAAAGCACTTAGCCCAGTGCCTGGCATTGTTAAGGACTGTTAAGGGGGCTCCTGAACTTGTCTTTTTGATGGAGGAGGTAAAGAAGGGGTTAACAGACAAACCTAAAACCCAAGCTCTAATTTAGATCTGAGCTCCACGGGGGCTAATGGATAACTTGCAGACCCCAGTTCTGAAAGGGATTAATAGATAACTTAAGATTTGGGCCCTCATCAATATAAGCCAGGACCTAGGTTCTTGTTAATTGTTACCTGGAGGTCCAGTTTCCATTAATTACCACCCACAACATAAGCAAAAGGAGATAGGTCACAGAGTCCCTGACTGGTAAATGTTCTCACAACCCAGAAACCAGGCCTAAGAAAAAAGAGACTAGAAACACAGAGACACTCTGACCGTGGCAAGTTGAAACATGCCTTTAGGAACATACACATCAAAGGCCTAATTTGTCCCTAGATTTACCTTATGATGTGTAAACCCCCAAAACACACCTCCACGGAAAAAGGTACCCACCTAAGGGGTTGGCTTAGGACCCCAGGAAGTCCAAATTAGAATATGAACCCCCATGTACCTCCCTAAGGTGGAGATTATTATAATAAAACTGATAATCAATTTATCCATACTATAAATATAAGCATCTTTTCTTTCCCTGTTTGAGAGATACTCCCCCTATGGTCAACAGTCTTTCAATAAAACTTGTGAAACTGAGTCAGTGAATCTTGTAATTCCTTTGGGACGCCTCACGATCAATTTGATCACCTTAATTCCATCCCACATCATTTTTGGGTTGCCATATTTTCCAGAAACACTAGACCCAGGCAGGCAGGAGGCCCTGAATGTGTCAAGGGCGAAGGACCCCTCCTCCCGAAGTGGATATAATTTGTTGTTTACATCCCCAGCTGGATTCCCTGTGTGTCCTTGGGAGTCAAGGCAGGCACCAAACAGTTGGCACTAGGCTGGGCCCCTTGTAGATAAGCAGACCCTCCTGTCTTCATGGTCTAGCAGTTCCCAAGGGAAAAGAAAGTGGCTTCTGCTGTTACCTTGCTCCTCCCCTGGAGGGGGGGGTGGCAGTGGTGGGTTCTTTTCTTACCTTTACTGCCTTTACCACCCCTTTCCCCTCCTTGCCATGCCCCTTCTAGGGGAGATCCTGCTATTTCCTCCTCTCTCTGTTCTGCTGTCAGAACAATGCAAACTTCTGTCTGAATTGTGAGCTCTTTGCTCTGGCTTTGGGTTTCACATGCATGTTCATTTCTCTTGCAATCAACCTAGTTTTCCCATAAGTTTTGTGAAGCTGTGATTTTCTGTTGACAGCACACAGCAAGCACTCTGTAAGAAGATGCTATCTACCTCCAGAGAACTGATAAATAGAAGTGTGTATGGTACGGTTCTATGTGTGTATATGTATATGTACATGTATTTGTACACATGTGCATATATATGTACATATATGTATATATTCATGTGTGTATGTATATGTGTATGCGTGTATGTAAATGCCTATATACACGTGTCTGTGCACACATGTGCATTTATTTGTGTATGCACATACAGGTATATGTAAATGTAAATGTTTGTGCATACATATGTACATGCATATATGTATTGCATGTATAGCTGCATATGTTATGTATGTGTGTATATATGTGTGTATACACACACACATATCTGTGTCTAACATTGGCCTTCCCTAGGGCAGGGTAGGAGGCCAGGGAGGGAAGGAGAGAGGGAAAAAAAAATAGTGCCCAGCAGAGAACAAAAGAAAACTTTAGAAGGAAGCGTAGAAAAGCAGAGTAGCTTTGAAAATGATGTCCAGTCCTTACTACATTGTTTTTTCAAAAAAAGTAAACTGTGAAATGGAAATTAATGGATTTATATTGAATCCAATTTTTATGTGTGGTGTGTATGTGGAAATGTTCTTTTTAAAAAATCTTTGTCAGTTCAAAATGAATGTAAAGTTGGTTTTTTGTTTAGGCAATTGGGGTTAAGTGACTTGCCCAGGGTCACACAGCTAGTAAGTGTTAAGTGTCTGAGGCTGGATTTGAACTCAGGTCCTTCTGACTCCAGGGCCAGTGTTTTATTCACTGCACCACCTAGCTGCCCCTGAATGTAAAGTTTTAAAAAAAGGACATAGGGCATGGTAAAATGGGCACCCTCTCCTGCTGGGCACTTTCTCTTCTGGATGTTCAGGGCACTGCTCTCTCGTTTCTCTTCTCACCTGGTTGACCCCTCTTTCTCACTGTCCTTTGCTGCTCTCCAGCTGTGGGGATGCTCTAATTCCCTGCTCTGGGTGGGTTCTTTCTTTTTATACATTCTTCCACTCCTAGCAGTTTAATTTTTCCTCTTTATGCAGGTGGCATCCAGCCAAGTCTCTAGATCCAGGCCTCGCCTCTCTCCTGGGCTCCAGTGCCACATTGCCAACTGCCTAGTGGACATCCTGGAGATGTGTCGCAATCAGCATGTCCAAGACACCCAGTATTCCTCCCTGACCTTCCACTCACCTGTTTGCAAGCATGGCGGCAGCCTTGATTCTTGGCTCTTATCCACCACCCCAGATACTGGGGCAGTTGCCGGATCCTGTCCCTTCTGTCGGCACATCTCTCCTCTTGGTCAGCGGTCACCACCTTAGCTTGGGTTCTCCTTGCCTTTGGCCTGGACTGTTGAACACTCTCCCCTCTTCAATGCATCCTCTGTACCACTCCCCTCCACCCATTGTGACTCCAGGGCTCTAGGAGCAAGTTTAAATACAGACATTCCTCCCCTCTGAGTCCTCTTCGTGTGGCCCAGTCAACCTCAGCTTCTCTCAGTTCTATGGCACTTCTGTCTCTCTCCTTTGGCACTGGTAATAATGCAGCCCCTCCTCATCTCTGCTTCCTTGAGGCCTTTTCTGAAACAGCCATTGGTGCCTGTCCCCACCACTCCATGTCTGTTTTGTGTTTGTGTATGTACATGTTGTATCCCCAAGGAGGATGGAAGCTTCTTGAGCCTGGGGATTGTTTCTCCCCTTTCAGAACCCCCAGGGCCTAGCAGATGGCAGGGGCTTCATTTGGGCCAATCTTCTCATCTCTGTCACAACCTCTTTTTCTTTTTGTTTCTGCCCTTCCCCCTCCCCCCAACCACCTTTTCCATAAAACTGGGCTCCTAATGTAAACCCAGAGGTCCTGGAGACCCGAGCTCTCAGGATTGAGGAAGTGATAGGACATATATTATGCTATTTGGCACCCACTCCTCACCTCAGATCTGCAGAGTACCTAGGGATTGGCTGTAGCCCTGGTTGGGAAGAATTTGGAGGAAGAGCTGGAGAGCTTCTGACTTTGGGGCAAGAAGGAGAAGAAAGGATCTTGGGTCTGTGTTGGAGCACACGGTACCTGGCTTTTTGTGTGAGCTGATGGTGGTAACATCTAGTCTCTAGCCTCTGGCCCAAACTACAGAAGGACAACAGCTGATCTCCCTTCCCAGTTAGTTTGTTATTTCCTGGGGATTGGGGAGAGGGATCCCTTTCTGTTCTTCTGCCCTGAGGTTGTGTCGCTCTCAGGGTGTGAGAGGGGAGGAATGAAGACAAGAAAGAAAGCAGGAACAATGATTTGATTTTGGCCACCAGAGACAAGTTTTGTCATGTACAATATATTTATTTCTCAGATCATTACATGAAAGCCCTTGGACCTCAGTGCTCTTAGCACTGTTGTCCCACTGCTCTGTAAGAATGCCAAGTATAAGATGTCCCCTACAGCCCAACAACACCAAAGCAAAGAGAGAGAGAAGTCAATAACATGAATCATAACGTCACAGGAAAATAGAGAGATATGCTGCCCACTAGTGGCCTAGCCATGGAGGCCACTTCTGCCAGGCAGCCACTTTTAACCAAGTTAAAGTGAGTTACTAAAACAAAAAGCAGAGGCTAGCTAATGTTTTCCTTTGGGAAAGCCCACACAATTGTAATGTGTAGATAAGGAACAAATGGTTAGAGCATATAATAAAATTCGGAAAGTTGGGACACTTCCATGTACAGAACACACCAACATAAATAAGAAAAAGTCTAAAAATGAGCGCTGAACCATAATACCAGCATTTTCTTCAATGCTTAGAAATGTGCTCTGTGGACTTGTAGAGAACTTGGGATTCATTTACTTCCCTGTAATCATAGACACCAGGAGGTTGTTCCCCCGGGTCATAAAATCAGCATCATGGAATGCCATTGGAAAAAGGAGAATCAGCCCGAATTCTGGCCAGCCTTCTTCCCTGTGGCTTTTTCTCTGAGGATGCCATCGTGTTCCAGACTGAGTTTCAGCCTGACCACGATCAGAGAGGGGAGCCCAGCATGGAACCAACTTGGTTCTAAGCTCAATGCAAAGAAGAGAAAATAATTTTCTTTCTTTTCCATTTTTCCCTCAGTGAGATAAACCAAGCTGGAAAATCATTTAAAAGGAAAGGAGGGGATGCTGGTGATCTTGGAAAATCTGAAAAGCTGCAGAGGGGACCAGTGTGGTGATGTGATATTGGGGAGATGGGAACAGACCCATAAAAGAACACCCCATGGAAATAGAGTGAAGCCAAATGAAAGGCCCGGCCAATAAGGATCTCAGCTACCCACCTGTGGCCAACAGGCAAGTTTGGGGTATCTGCTATTAGTCTCCATGGGACTTTGTAAGATAAGATACAGTACAAGCTCTTGAAAGTCCTCTCTGAACTAGGGAAGTTACTTTGGGTGGTGAGATTATCATCCTAGGGTCAGGTGGTTGGGCAGGTCCAGAGAAGGCTCACCCAAGTCTGGCTTCTAATAGCACCAAAATTAAAGATACAGTACCACACAATTAGGAAGTAGTTGGAGTAGGAAATGCTGTGTTTGGAAGATGGAGTTAGTGACCTTTAGACTGGGGGCTGGCTGTGGGGCTGCTGCTCTGCCCTCTTTCTGTCCACCCCAAGCACCCTGCTGAACTCTAATTTGAAGGGTTGGGACATGAAATGTTGCTCACTCACAGAACTTGACCAGAGTAACTATCTTAATAAGTGGGAATGAATCAAGCACAGTATTCTAGGGAGGGAGTAATCTGGTTCAAATCTCTGTCCTCCACTCAAAGGATCAATCCTGTCGTAGGGCTCCCAGCTTCCATTATTGATCGGATGCCAGGGACTTGCAGTCACATGGGTGGGACATCTTTCTGATCTGAAAGTGGTCCAAAAATAAAAAAAAAATTTAAATTTTTTAAAAAATGAAAGTGGTCCAGTGAGTGACTTCAGCTGGGAGGCAATGTTTTAGGCCCAGTTGTTAGATGAGTCGAACTTACTCAACAAATTGGGTTTCTTTTCCATGGAGGCCTTAGGGAAGAATCCAACAAGCAAACCTCAGAAACAAGCGGTCATCTGAGTGTGGGAGTGAGGATGGAGTCTTTGGATGGGAACTGGCCAAGGGACTGGTGGTCTGTGCTTCTGATGGGCTATTTCTTGGTTACTTCCTTTCAATTGCTGCTGCTCTTTCCCCAGAATTCTGATGAACTCTTGATTGGTATTTCCCACAAGATGGACTTCTACAGAGGCTTTGCTGGGGACAGACACACTGAAGGCAGTTCCTGTTTGTTCTTTGAGATATCACATTGGGAGGGAAGAGATCAGATGAATGGGAACACACCGAGCGGGCCTGCCCGACCCAGCTCAGTGCCTGTTTTCACCAGGATCTCACTTCCGGCCCTGCTATGGTTAATGCAATTTTGAGTCCGGGTGAAGGGTGGGGGAAGGCTAATGAAGGAGGTGGATGTACAGGGCCATTACTTGTTCTAGGTTCTTAATAAATTCTTGCTTGTTTAACGGACCACATGAGCATCTGAATCCCTTTGGCTATTTACTGAACACGGGCAAATAATGTTTTGTTGCATTTTCCTTTTTCACTTGGGGTAACAAAAGGGACCCTAGTCTTTGAGGACAGAAGTGACAGCCGAGTCCCCAAGACGAACTTCTTCTAGGGAGTTGGTACAGGGTTAGTATAGGGTGTCCTTCCGGGGCAGATGAAGCATAATGGCTGTGGCCCTGATGCCCAAGGGCACTGGAGACAGGCCAGGACTTTCCAGGAAGGGGCTCTGGGTTCCTATTTCCAGCCACTGTGAATGAGCATCCAGCTTTACCTGCTTGGTTTGCCTTAAAGGCATTGATGGAGAGCTGGACCAACAGGGAAACCTTCTATTTTAGTGGGGCTTTGGTAGGCTACTCTCCCCATGATGCCCCTGGATGGGAATGCCCAGTGGTGATGCCATTCACATACCCATATCTAATCCCTCAGGGGTTACCCTCCTGCCAGCCCAGACCCCCATTCATAGGAGGGAGAGGGAGGGAGAGGATGACCACTGCTAGCAAGGAGCCTCCATGAGCACAGCACTCACACAGTCAGACCCCTGCCCTCCAACCCCCAGCTTCCCTTGCTCTAGGCTCAGGACCACAATTGTGAGCATTTGTGTCCAGATAGATACTGTATCTTTAATCAGCTCTCAGGGTTATCACAGGGGGATGAGAGTCCACCTATTTCAGGCTGCTGCTGCTCTCATTACTGCTCCTTCTGGGTTCAATGTTGTCGAGCAAGGAAGAGATGGTGTCATAGGGCTGGGGTGGGGCCAGGGGCCCTCCTCGCTTCATCTTGTTGCTCTGTAAAGCGGTGCCCAACGCTCCATCTTGTCCAGAACCTGGTTCAGTGGAAGCTAGTGGGTCTGCAAGGAAAGACAGCACCTTAGCCGTGTGGATTCGGTCTCTTTTCTACCACCGAGTGGCCACCTTGGTGGCACCGAGAACAGGGAGGGATGGCAAGACCTCAGGATGGCCAGGGAACGCTCTCTGGCTCAGAGAAGGGAAGCCAGGCCAGGGGGAGTGCTCTGAGGCAGCAGACCCGGGATGATGTGGCGGGCTCAGGCCTTTGGAAGCACGGCCCCTTCTGCTTGGGAAGCTGGAGAACATAGATGTGACTGGGGGTCTTGGGCTCTCCGGGCCTTTCAGTCCCCAAGTGGCTTCTAATTGAACAGCCCACATTTGGTCTGGGCAGCTTTGGAAGCCCCAGGTTGCTTCTCTAGGAGAGAGGCAGGCACGCGGTTGGGTGGGCAGGCATCCTTCGAGGGACTCCACAAGAGAAGGAAGAGGCTGCCACCAAGTGCACAGGGGCCACTCCCACAGGCAGCTTGGCCTCTAGGCAGTGGGGCTCCCACCTCCCACCCCTCCCCCTCCCCCAGGTCTGGCCTGGCACCGTCCGCGGACACTCACCGTGGATGCCAATCATGTGCTCTAGAATCAGCACCCTCTCTGCTAAGATCTTCAGAGCTTCTCGAAGCTGCTGGACTCCCTCACTCTGTGGGAACAAGAAGCACCCGCCTCAGGAGGTCTGTTTGGTAGGTGTGAGGAGCAGCAGCAAAAAGCTGGGCCACCGAGGCTGGGGCTGACCTTGGGGAGGTCTGGGGGCAGCGGGGATAGGTCGGCTATTGGTCAGTAAGGAGCCAGATGTTGGCAAAGCCCATCCGTGCACTGGGGTCTGGCACCAAATGGCTGCATCATAGGGTCGTCTTGTTATTTTACAGATGAGGAAACAGGACCAGAAGAGTAAGTGACCAGCAGGCAGCGAGTGGCAGAGCTGGGACTGGAGTCCTTGTCCTGGGACTGCCAGGCCAGCTATCTGTCCGCTGTTCTGGACTCTCTGTGCTTTGATGTGGATGGGGAGCTAGCCAAGTGGCTTGCAGGTTCCAGGATTCTGCAATCTTACGTCTAGATAGTGCCCAAGGTATTTGTGTGTGCATGTGTGTGTATGTGTGTGTGTGTGTGTGTGTGTTGTCTCCTGACAGGATCAGAAGCTCCCTGAGGACAGGAACTGCGCCTCCTGTTTCTGTTACATCTGCCCCAACACTTCAGACATTGCGGACACACACAGCATTCCGTATTTCCTAGGATCTGAGGATTTAGAGGTGAAAAGGAGGTGAGAAGTCATCTACTCCAGTCCCTTCTGAGAGGGAGAAGGAGCAGGAAGGCGCCTTGCCCAGGTCAAGCAGGTACTAAGTATTCCAGCCACGATAGGAGACAGGGTGGTGGAAAGGCAAGAAAAGTCACAAGGCTAATCTTCAAATACTGAGTCTGTTCCTTGTTACCCGTGTGCCCTTAGGCAAGTGACCTACCATGGACTCAGTTTCCTCGTCTATAAAATAGGGGTAGGGTGGTCTAGATGACCCCTGAGGTTTTTTTTAGCTCTAGATCTAGGATCCTATGAAACCAGGTCCTCTGACCCTAAATTCAGTGCTCTTTGCAATGCTTCTACATTGAGAAAGGATTGGGGGCAGCTAGATGGCGCAGTAGATAGAGCACCGGCCCTGGAGTCAGGAGTACCTGAGTTCAAATCCGGCCTCAGACACTTAACACTTACTAGCTGTGTGACCCTGGGCAAGTCACTTAACCCCAATTGCCTCACTAAAAAAAAGAGAGAGAGAGAGAGAGAGAGAGAGAGAGAAAGGATTGAATGTCTCCTAAATTGAGCCCAACTCAGGTAGACATCAGTAAATGAGAAATAAAAGGAGAATTACATTTATCAAAAAAATTTAGACAATTTTTACCTCTTTTCCCTTTTCTACTCCTTTTAAACCAGGTTCACCCTAAAATAAGATGAAAGAATAAAAAAAGAGGTTATTAAATAAGTGAAGGAAATTAGTAAATCCCAGCTTGTCACGAATCAGATAATCATATTTGTGGTGGGGCAGCAGAAGCCTTCTGGCTACTCTATGGAGAGGAGGCAAGTGTGCCTGGAGTGGAGTGGGAAGACTTCTAGAAGAGTCCTTTAAAAAAAACTGAATTAAGAGAACCACATGTAAGGTACTATTCACAGCTATGGCTGGGGGAGAATTCTCAACCAATGAAAGGAGAGAGACCATTATGAGATAAAACAGATAATTTTGATCACATGAGATTGTAAAGCTTTTGTATGAACAATATAAATATAATTATATATAAATATAATTAAGTGGTTGATTGGGAAAAATTCTATTCATCAAATATTTTTGTTAAGGCTCTGATATCCAAGGCATAAAGGGAAATAACACAACTATACTAGACCAAGGGCCATTCCCCCACAGATAAGTAATCAAGATGTATGAATAAAAAGATTGCCAACTATTAACCTTCATATGAAAGAATGTTCCAAATCACTAACAACAAAAGAAATGTATATCAAAATAACCCTGAAGTTTCAGTTTGCATCCTGCCAATTGGTAAAGATGAGAGAAGATGGGAGTAGTTAGTGTTGGAGGGGCTGTGAAAAGAGGGGCACACTAATACAGCATGATGGAACTCCCACTTGGTCTACACGTTCTGGAAAGCAGTTTGTAACTATGTGAAATAACTCTACTCTCTGACCCAGAGATCTCACTGGTGACCATTTATACCCCAAAGAGGTCATTAGTGAGTGCTCTTAGCTGAGCATCTCAAGGATCTGTCCTTGAATCTGAACATGCTGTTCAATGGTAATGCATTAGAAGACTACTCTGTTATTTATCTGTGTGACCTTGGACAAGTCATTTAACTTCTAAATCTGTGGTCCTACAGAGGCAAAACATCACATGACTTTCAATTTTTCAGGGGATGGCAGAGTTTGGAGGGGGTTCTTTACATATTAGATGATATAGTCAAAAAGGTCTAGGGGGCAGCTAGGTGGTGAAGTGGATAGAGCACCGGCCTTGGAGTCAGGAGTACCTGAGTTCAAATCTGGCCTCAGACACTTGATACTTACTAGCTGTGTGACCCTGGGCAAGTCACTTAACCCCAATTGCCTCACTTTAAAAAAAAAAAAGGTCTTGACAGAATAGAATAATGGAATGAATCAATTAGAAGGATAAATGTAAATGAAATCTTACACTTGGTTCAGAAAATCCACTTCACTGATACAAGATGAAAGAAATAGTTTCTGTGAAAAATACCTGGGAGTTTTAGTGGACTGAAAGACCAATATAGGTCAACAGTCTGACATGGCCATGGGGCAGGTGAGAGGTGAATACAGTATGTGTGAGTCAACAACTCCATTGTGTCTGCCATAGTCAGGTCCTTTCTGGAAAACTGTTCAGTTATGGGTACCATGTATTAGGAAAGACATTCAGGAGCATGTCCAGAAGAGTGTGACGACTGGAGAACTCATCACATGAACCTTGAGTGGAGCATGTGAAGGTCAGCCTGGAGGAGAGAAGACTCAGGGGTCCCCAAAGAGCTTTTGCCAAGTATCCGAAGGGCTATAAGGCGGTGGGATGATATCCTGTGTCCCCAATATCTTTGTGCAGTTGAAAGCTCTGATGTGCTCAAGGGAGCTTTATAGCACACTAAGACTTGTACCAGGCAGAAGGGGAACAGTATTTATTTGAAAACACAGTCGAAGGCTTGAAGCAGAGAACAAGTCCCTGACAGTTACAGCTATTTGAGAGTGGATGGACTGGCCCAGTTGTTTGTGGGTTCTTACTCCTTGGTCCTCAGTTGGGACTCCACAGCCTCTGAGATTCTTTCCAGCTTAGTGTCTGTTTACATTGGAGTGGCTGCATTGGTTTCACAGAATCACAGGCCCTCCCAGCACAATTTTGCTGATAATTGTCGAGCCCAAACATTTCTCCCACTTCCTATTTTCTTTTATTAAATACACTCTGGTGGGAACGTTTTTTCATTCCCTACTCCTCTTCCCCTAGAACAACTCTTCTCTGCTAGACACTCCCCCTTGTCTTCTCTCTACACCACTGGGAGAAGCTGGTTAGGTCTCCATTTCCTGAATCACCCTCAAGTCCTGGGGTGCTCATCAGCAGTGGTTTCTGTAGTGTCCCTGGAATTGAGGGACACTGTGACTCATGGGAACATGAAGGTCTAGATAGAACCACAATGACCACTTTCTAAAAGGGATTTTCCTTTTGGTTCTGCAGTCACAGCTTCTGTCTCTTAGCTGATCTGTGCACTAAGCCCTCAGCTCACCCCCCAATTCCCTAGTGAAGGGACATGGGGGGTTGGGTGTAGCAAGTCACCTGGGGTATGGGAGCCATTTCCTTTAACCCCATGGGTCCTCCTTTTCTTCTCCTCCCTTCCCACCACCTGAACCTTGGGGACTTCCTTGGCACACAGGCTTACCAGTTCCCCCTCCTTAGCGGGATAATCTCTCTTTGCTTCAGCCTGTTCATGTACAAGAATGCTCATGAGTTCCACCACACTGGATACAGGTGATCTGGGAAGAAGCATCGTTGGGTTGGGCTGGAAGACTCTGGCCCCTCCCAACCCAGAGTCTTGGCTGCCTTTCCTTTTTCCTCCAGGTATGGTAGCACAGTGGTATTGTATGAGCCCAAAAAGCGGGCACTTACTGAGTTCCCCCGCTATGCCGGCATTGGAGATGACAACCATGACATGATCCTTTTCCTCAAGCAGCTTATATTCTATGGGGGGAGATAGACCTTGGACAGCAGCCACTTAAGCGGGTGGGTTGCAGGGATGGCTACTGACAGCTCCCCATAGTCACCATTTCTTTTATTTTTATTTATTTATCTATCTATGCATTGATTTATTCATTCATTTGCTTATCTATTTGTTTGTTGATTCATTCATTTATCTATCATCTATCTATCTATCTATCTTTGTGGGGCAATGAAGGTTAAGTGACTTGCCCAGGGTCACACAGCTAGTAAGTATCAAGTGTCTGAAGCCAGATTTGAATATCTTATTTTTTTTTAAATGTATTTTCTTTTTTTTCTTAATGGTATTTTTTCCCCTCTATATCTTTTAAAAAACAAAGTGTGGCTTGGACTAGAACAAGGGCAGGTGAATATAAGAATATTTAGGAAGTCCACGGACTCAGGACTGTAGAGACTAGACTTGATAATCTGGTCAAGATTCACCTTAAGTTCTAAAAATTGGTACTTACTCGATCTCCTCTGTCTCCCTTGAAACCTTTAAAGCCTCGGTCCCCTGGAGGGCCTGGATTGCCCTAGAAATAGACCAAATGGTGGAATGACATAACATTCCTTGGTTGGTCAGGCCAGGAACACATGACCACAAGTACTACTCCCTAACTGAGGTGGGCTATTTGTTGGGCAAAGGCTAAATGGAGGGCCGTGGCCTATCCAACTACAAATGCTGTCACCCTCAAACCCCCCCAATTCTGGGAAATGCAGTGGCTTGGGGGCTGGAATTTTCACCAACTGGGAAATGGCCGGCTGGTACTTGAGGGGACAGCTCTTGGCTAAGGGGACCCTGGAGATGATTCCAGGTGGACCCTGACTCAACACAAACGTATAAAGGCAGGGAAATGCTGCATGTGCCTGCCAGTAACTTAACTCGAGTTGTGAGAGCCCAGAAAGGTGCCAGCCCAGGGGTGCAAAGCTGCTTGTGGGAAAGGAGTAGTTTTTGTTCCTGTCTTCATAGTCCCAGTGTCAATGCAGGGCCTTTTATGTGGAAGGTACCTAATTAATGCCAGTTTAATTGTTTCCGCAGAATCTGAAAGGGATTTCCCAAACCCGTCCCTGCCTTAGAACAAAGCCCAGACCAATCACAGCCAGGTGTGAGGGCCTGGTAGTCATGTGGGGGGAGCAAGAGAACAGGATGGGGGGACTGTGGGCCTCCTGGGAGAGCCCTGGAAGCACCACAGAGCTTGGTGACCTTCATCCACAAGAGGCAGTATTGTGGGCACTTGAAAGACACCTGGATTTGCAGCCAGAGGATCTGGGTTGGAATCCTAGGTATGCTCATTGCTTGCGTTCATTTTGGGCAAGGCAGTAAGTTCCCCAAGCCTCAGTTTCCCCATCCGTAAAATGATAAGCTTGCCTAAGATGACCTGTAGAGTTTTAGAAACTTCTAAACGGTGATTTCACGGACATGTTTTCTTGTCCTCGCAGCACCCAGATGTGTGCCTTGTGAATAAATAGTAGGGTGGTTTGCTTGTTGGCGTTTGGGAGTCCTGGGGTAGAAATGAGATGGGAGGGAGAGTGAGGAAAGTGGAAAGGAGAATGTGAATGTTTTTGGACACATGACTTTTTCCGCTCCTCTGGGCCTGAGGGGCAGACAAGGCTTGGCTCCTATTGTCAAAAAACTTCTGGTGCATGGTGCCAGGCCTGGGTGTGCTTTTTGTTGTTCCCCATAGTAGTAAGCCCCAGTCCTGAAGCCGGAGGTCAGGCAGATCCGTGCTGACCACCTCTGTGTGTTACCCAAGGACGCCCACAGAGCCTACAAGTTGAGCCAAAAGAAAGATCAGTGGAATTTCAGGGGCTGAACCAGGCACTTGGTGGAATCCTTCTTGGTAGGGGGCCCTGCTCTGATTTCCACAAATCACGCCAGGTGGGTAATATCTATGTCACAATTCATGTGACATGAATGAAGACAGAGGCAGAACCAGCTGGGGAATGAGAACCCATCACAGTAAGAGCTGCGGTGACCACAGGCTGGGCTCGTCAGGGTGGGAAGAGGAGGAGAAGGCCTATGCAGTGACATCAGGGACCCAATAAGAGCAAAGGGGTTCCCCAAATGAGAAATGGTCAAAGATATGAACAGGCAGTTTTCAGATGAAGAAATTAAAGTTATCTGCAGCCATATGAAGAAATGTTCTCAATCACTCCTGATTAGAGAAATGCAACTTAAAACTACTCTGAGGTACCGCCTCACACCTATCCAATTGGCTAATATGACAAAAAAGGGAAATGATAAATGTTGGAGAAGATGTGGGTCGGGGCAACTGCTTTCAAGTATTGGAAGGAGTTAATTCATTCTTGACTTCCCAGGGCAGAATGAGGAACAATGAGTTGAAAGGCCATTGAAAGGCCCATTTGGGTTGTCTGTTAGAGAAAGCAGAAGGGGCTGCCCTGGGAGGGAAAGGACTAGGCCTTCAATGGAGGCCTTCAAGGAGGTAGCTCTTGTGGGGGGATGGGGGGGCCCTCTTTGAGATTCTGGGATTCTGCCATGGGCAGATACTGTGGCAGAGGATGGGATAGAAGGGATAAGCCACTGGGAACGTGGTCCAATGTCAGCTAAAACCTGAAGAAAGCAAGTGACTGAGGGGAGAGCCAAGCAGAGTAAAGGCAAGGACTTTCCTGAGCTCTCTCCAATTCCCTTCTAGACAACTTTAAAATCATGCTTCAGAATATAATTCTGTAGTGATGGAACGACCACAGGATGGGGTGAAACAATTTTCTAGTCCAAGACAACTTAGAAGGTCAGCAGAAAAAGTCTGTTTCACTGGGATGAGAGTGGAGCAGAGTCTAGTATAGTCTGTGCCCAACAAGTCAGCAGGTGGCCTTAAGGGTGACTGAATCAGTAGCAGCAGCTTCTGGAGCTCTCAGCCCATAGGAAAGGGGTTCAGACAACTGGTCAGAAGGAGATGACAGGGGACCCTTTGCTGGCACTGGGTGCAGGACTCTGTTGCATTGTCCATACGTGGTTCTAAGTCACAGTCTCAGGGTGGAAATGGGTGCTTGTTGTTGCTCGCAGACCAGAGCTTGGGCCGGGAGAGCAGTGGCCACACCTTCCTTTAGATCATACCACCTTGGGAGAACTGAAAACTTACAGAACACCCCCCTTTCCTGAAACAGCAGCATGAAAAACGTGAAACTTGGGATAGTGCCTCCTTCATCTTGGGAGCAAAGCCAAACTTTAACATGAAGTTAAAAGTAAAAAAAAATAGGCTGGAAGAATGAGCTAACAAAAAAGTACCTGACCATAGAAAGTTACTATAGTGACAGGGAAGATCAAAAGATAACTTCAGATCAAAACAATGTCAAAATAGCTAAATGCAAAGCCTCAAAGCAAAATGTGAATTGGTCTTAGGCCCCAAAAGAATTCCTGGAAGAACTTAAATAGGAGAGGTAGAGAAAAAATTGGAAAAAGAAATTAGTGATGCAAGAAAATCATGGAAGAAGTAGTTTGGTAAAGGAGGCACAAAAATAATGAAGAAAACACCTTATAAACAGAATAGGCTAAATAGAAAAAGGTGTGTAAAATTCACCGAAGAAAATAACTTCTTAAAAATTAAAATTGGTCAAATGGAAAAGGAGGTACAAAAGCTCAATGAAGAAAATAATTCCTTAAAAATTAGAACTGAGCAAGTGGAAGTTAATGACTTCATGAAACATCAAGAAACATAATCAAAAGAATGAAAAAGTAGAAGAAAATATGAGATACCTCGTTGCAATAACAACTGATCTGAAAAAAATATATCGACAAGAGATAATTTAAGAATTACTGGACTACTTAAAAGCCTTGATCAAAAAAAGGGTCTAGACATCATATTTCAAGAAAGTATCAAGAAAACTGCCCTGACATTCTAGAACCAGAGGGTAAAATAGAAAGTGAACATAGAAATAGAAAAAGACCCAAATAAAAAACTCCCAGGAATATTATAGCCAAATTCCAGAGCTCCCAGATCAAGAAGAAAATATTGCAAGCAGCCAGAAAGAAACAATTCAAATATCGAGGCTCCACAGTCAGGATAATACAAGATTTAGCAGCTCTTACATTAGATGATCTGAGTTGAGGAATGGCTGAACAAGTTATGTTACATGACTATGATGGAATACTATTATGCTATAAGAAGTGATGGGCAGGACTTAAGATGAAAAATGCTATCTGTCCCCAAGGAACTGATGGAGTTTGAATGCATATTGAAGCATACTCCAGGTGTGTTCTGTTCCAATACAGATATGCCCAGGGAGAGGTGCCACATTAAACTCCAGGACTGCAGGATTTAGAGCTTCGAGGCTCCATGGAAGTTGTCTCGCCAAACTCCCTCCTACAAAGAAAGGCACTGAAGGTGAGGCAGGGAGGCTGCTGTGGATAGAGAACAGAAGCTGGGTTGGATCACCCATTCAGAGTGCCTTCTTTCTAGCGGGGCTGGATTTGGGCTTGGATCTTTAGGTTTGCCACTGCACGACCTTCCCTGTAGAGGAGATGGGCTCTGTCGGGGAGAGCAGCAATGACATAATTTCTCACCTCTCCTCAATACAGGGACTTGATCATATTGAAAAGATGCAACCAAGAATCTCCAGACAGGAGACCAAGCCTCCAGCATCTGCCAGTTCCACGGGATACTTGGACGAACAATGTTTCTGCCACAGCACCACACGCACCACTCGGCCCCTTCTGGGGACATTTTTTTTGCATGCCAGTTGGCTACCATTCTCTTCTGGCACATGTTTTTTGCTGGTGCTCTGAGGCTTGTAGAACATAGCTGGAAGGATCCACTGTGGCAGCTAAACCTAATCCCAACATTTTATAGATGAGGAAACAGGCCCGGTCTTGCCCAAGGTCACACAGGAAGTAAGTGGCAGAGTCAGGGTTTTAAACCCATGTCCTCTGACTCCTGATCTCAGCACTCTGCCCCACAGAAGTGCATTAGGCCAAGTCGGATGTCTGCTTTCTTTGTCTGTTTGTTTTTAAGGCTAGAACACATTGCCTCGTGTTTACCCAGACTAAACATTGCCCTCGAATGGGGGTAAGAGGTGACAAGGTCCAGGAGCAGAGGGAAGCCCCGGGCCCACCATCCCATAACTACCCTGGGGGTGACCTCAGTGGAAGGGGCATGAGGGGAGCCGGCTGCTCCTTTTGAGGCAGGAGTTTTCCTCTGTGCCCAGTCCCACCTTTCTTTGCTCCCCCATCCTGGGCCCAGCGTGTGGCCTTCCTTACCTGGGAGCCTGGAGCTCCCATGGGACCGGGGGGGCCATTGGGTCCAGAGGGTCCAGGGGGGCCTGTGGGACGGAAATACTTACATCAATTTCATGCAAAAGACAGTTTCTACTCTTCCCCTTCCTGTCCAATCACTCCCCACTGCCGGACACAGGCGTGGGTGGAGGCAGCCTGCTGAAATGAGCTGCCAAGAGGCCGCAGGATCCTCCGATCCCGGCTCCAGACCTGGAGGAACCCCACGGGCCACTTAGTCCAACCCATCATTTTACAGATGAGGAAACTGAGGCCCGGAGACGCCCTGCAGGGGTCTCTTCTTTTCTCAGCGGAATGAAAAGTAAACTCATGAACAAGTCATCCAGCCAACAGAGAGTGTGGGCAGCGTCGTCTCTGAGACCCGTGTTTAGAGCCGGGACTCCCAACTGCTCACTTGCTGTGTCCCCCAACAAGCCAGAGCAGATAAAAATGCTGCTTCTGGAGCCCCCCGACCCTGTGGGAGCCGGTCCTGCCTGGACCATTGCAGGGGGTAGGCCTGCCTCCAGTCAGCCTCCCTCCTTCCAGCGCTTCCCCCTTCAGCCACTAAAGGGCAGGCCTGACCACGTCACCCCCTTCCTGGCCATTGACCACCACCAGTGGTTCTTAGCCCTTCCAGAATCGAGTAGGAAACCCCCTGTTGGAATTTTAAGGCCCTTCCCGCCCTTCCAGAATTCCGGCCCTTTACCTCCTCGTGGGAGGCGGCACTCCCCTGGCACCAGACCCCTTCTTGGTCCGGGAATGTGACCCTCCATCCTGCCTCATCTCCCTGTCCTCACTGCCCTGGCTTCCTTCAGCCTCAGCCAAAGTCCCACCTGGTACAGGAAGCGTGTCCTGCTCTTCTGGTGACTCTGATCATGGGGCTTCTCTTGGCACATGTTTATCAAACCCTCAGTAGAACAGAAGCTGAGACCAGTGACCAGTTCCTGTCTGTCTCTGAATTCCCAGTGACTTAATGATGCTGGGCCCTTTGGCCGGGATTATTGACTTGCACAGAATGGCCCCCTGGGTGAGGCGTTCAATGGCAATAGAGGTGGGTGAATGCTGCTGCCTCCCGGTCCAAAGTCGAGGACGGAGGGTGCTGGGGCGGGAGCAGGAGGCCCGAGTCTCCAATGCCAGCATTATTGGGTTGGCCCTGGCTGCCAGGTGTGGCCCATACATACACCGGTGTGTACCCTGGGTGGCTACGAGGGAACCACGTGGCCCGTGAGCAAGGAAGATCCACAGGGCTGGTATGTGGGGGACAAGCCGGGCCCAACTGGACTGAGGGCAGAGGAGGGACCTCGGGGTCCATCAGTTCTAAGCCCCTCGTGTTGAAGATGAGAACACTGAGGCCCAGGGAACTGAATGGACTTGTCCAGGGTCACCAAGAGGCAGGATTTGAACCAGGGCCTGATTCTAGAGACACTGTTCTCTGCATTATGCCAGCCTGCGTCCCAGGGCCCCAAGTATGTTAGGCTTGGGATTCTGGGATTAGGCAGTGGTTAGAGGTAAAGGCCCAAGTTGGCCCCCAATGAAGCAGCACCACATGAGTGTCTCTGGCTGTCTGCTTACCTGGTGGGCCAGGGGGGCCCCGAGGCCCAGGGATCCCTGCCATGATGGTGTCTATTATGGTGGAAGACAACTGGGAATCGTCATCTGTAAGAGAGACACGAGAACCCCTTACCCACTCCAGGAGCCCTTGGTTAGTTTGGGGGGACCCACAGCAGCTCTCCCCAGATCCTCTCCAAGGGACAGGGATGCAGCGTGGGAGTGTGACTGCTGTCATTCCGGAGACGGGGCTTGGGCCATGGAATGCTGCCAACCCCTTCCCCTCTCTGGAGCCTACAATGCCACAGATGGGCAGAAAGGGAAACTGAGACTCAGGGAACATCCGGCCCCTCATCCCCCAAGGGCCTGGGGCATGACTGCTTTCAAGGACAGACAGATCCCTCAGTGGACAGAAGGGAGATCCGGGCCAAAGGCCTCCCAAACCAATGGGAACGAGATGGCTGAGGGCCTGGAGTGACCCAGGCTGGCCTGGCTTCTTTCTCTGTCACTGCTCCTTGGCTCCAGAGCAGCCTCATGGGTCATTGAGGCTACTTCTCCCAACACGAGGAGCCTGGGGTCTAGAGAAGGGAAGCAACAGCTTCAAGATGGTACAGCAAGGTGGTGGCCAGCCTTCCACTGCCCAGCACACCTCGGCAGGAGAGAAGCTCCCTGTCCTCAGCCTGATAAAGGTCTTCCCAAAGAGGTGGCGGTGGGGGTGGGGTGGAATGCTGTCCAGCCAGGGGACACCAGGAGCTCTGGACCTTCACACTGAGGCTGACCGCAGCAGCCGCCTCCTCCCTGAGTCCTGTTCTTTATACCCCTCTTGGCTCCTACCTAATTAACGCCCAAGTCAAGAGATGACAACTACTCCCATTCCCACCCTCCCCGCCCCCCCCCAACCAGATTATATATTAACTGATGCCCCGCCCCCAACTCCTCAGAATCATTGCAAGTTTGGCTTTGTCACCCCCACTAGCAAAGGTGGCCTTGTTACTCCACTCACAGGGCAGGGCCAGGGGACAGAGGGGGACAGCTTTTAGCTGAAGCTGCCATGGCATTTTGCCTGGCATGACATTAAGCCTCATACCACCCAATGCAGATCACCTAATGGTCACTTTCAGAGGCTGAGGAAAAAGAAAGCTAGGGACGAAGACTTGATTATCAGTCAATTAGCATTTTGAGCACCTCCTATGTGCCAGGCATTGACGTGGGTACTGGGGATGCAAGCAGAGAAATGAAGCCCTCCCTGCCCTCAGGGAGCTGAACCACGTGTAAGGTACACATGGGTTTTGTCTTTTTGGGGCAGGGTTCCAGCCGCTGGCTTTCCCAGGGTTCAGTTCCAAGGAGGAAGCTCTACATCAAATGATCATGTGTAGTAGGGACAACATGGACTCTGGCATCAGAGGGCCTGGGTTCAAGTCCTGGTTCAGCTTCTTTCTGCCCACGTGGCCTTGGGAAAGCGGCTAACCCCTCTAGGACTCAGTTTCCTCTTCTGTAAAATTGGGAGTTAGACTTGATGGCTTCCAAGGTCCTTGCCATCTCTAGGTCTAGGAACCCAAGTGGAAGTGATGCGTCTTGAAGTAGACCCCACGGCAGAATGGTGGGCATCTCACATAGCTACAGGGCAAAGGGCAGAGGAATCCGAGGGCCCGGGCTCAACTCCTGCCCATGAGAATCACTGCCATGGGCACACCCCTTCCCATCTGCTTTGCATGAGGGGGTTCACAGGCAGGTTCTGGAGGTCATTTTTAGGGGAGGGGCTGCAGCTCTTCCTTCTGAGAGGTGCCAGCCCCATGTCCAGGCTGGGGTCACCATCACCAGGGTCAAGGTCTGGGGGAGGAGGCTCTGGAGCAGACTCCACGTTGGCTGCCCAGGCTGGACAGAGCCAGGCTCCGGAGATCTTCAAGAGCCAGCCCTGCCGGAGCCTCCTCCTAGCTCCCAGGTGCCCGCTGCCGACCCCCAACACGTGGCTTCTCCTTTGTTCTCTACCTTCTCACTCCTTTCTCCACCCAGGAGAAAAGGTGCAGAGAGAGTGGGGGGGGGGCCAAAGCTCCCACCCCGGGTGGCACAGAGGACCCCAACCCTCAGCTCCTTGGCACAAGGGCTCCCTGGCCAGTCCCCAGAGAGCAGGCAAGAAGTACAGCAAACACTTACTTTCTTTCTCTCCTGTGGGCTGGAGGGAATACAAAACCCCTTGTTGGAAGGGCGGCAGGAGGCCTGGACTGCCGGGAGGGCCGGGTGGGCCAGGGGGTCCAGGAGGCCCAGGGAGCCCAGTCTCTCCAGGGAGTCCCCTTGGACCCTGAGGCCCCAGGAGCCCTAAAATTCAGAGGAAAGGGAGGAATCATGAGTGTCCAAGCAGGCATAAACCTGGGGTGGGGCAGCAAAGATTCCGATTTCTGTAGCGGTTTAAGGACAATTCAGCCGGTGGCCGGGGGTGGATGAGGTGGCCTCTGGTCCTGTTACTGGACCATCTTCCTAACAAGTGGGTTCTCTCTTTCCTTCCAGAGCAATCACTGACCACAAGGAAAGTGGCCAGTGAGAGGCAGCTGAGACTGTTTGGCTTGATCCACTGTCCTGTGGGCAATCGGGACCCGCCTGGTCCTTGGAAGGTGGAAGACTGAGCTCTGGGCTCTGGTCCTGCCAGTCGGGCGCCAGACCTTCCAGGTGCCATTTCCACACTCTGGGTCTCAGGTCATCTTGAAAACAAAGGGGCTTGGGCCTTTCAACGGTTCCAGATTTTGGAGCAGAGGCTTCTCGGCTCTCACTTAATCATTTTGTAACATCCCTGGCAGGGAAGTGCTGTGGAAAACAAAAAGCTAACTGAGCCCCACAGGTGGAAAATGTTCTTTCTGAGAGCTGGGAAGAGAAGCCAGGCCTCCAGACTCCAGCCCCATTGGGACTCCCAGACCCCATCAGCCAGAGGATCCCTGGCAACAGCCCTGTTGGAACACTGGCCTCAGGAGCAGCTTAGGGAGACGGTGGCAGGTCAGTACTGCCCTCACAGCACCTTTGGGAGTCCCCTCCCACTAAGGGATGGAGGTACCTCCTAGCCTCCTTGAGAATGTCTGGGATCAGGTGGGAGATGGATAGTACCACTGGCAAAGTGGGCACAGGCCGTAGGCCTTTCTCCTCCTGCCTGCCTCCTTCAGATGAGTAAACCGAGGTATGGAGAAGGAAGGACACCGGACCAGGCTGGTGGTAAATGAGGGGCAGAGTGAAGGTCTGTTAAAAACCCCAACCTCCTGAGCAGCTGTTGGTAGGAACCAGCCAACCAGCCAACTCAAATGGTGCCCTTCAGGATGAATCGGAAGCTGGCCACCTCAGGGAGGGCCTGTCTGATTCCATTCTCCCATGATAGACAGAAGCCCAGCATGTGAACAACAGGCAGGAAAGAAAATCTATCCTTCGAAGACTTACCAGGGGGCCCCCTCGGGCCCATCTCACCCATCTGGCCCCTTTCGCCCTTTGACCCAGGGGGCCCTGGGAGCCCTGAGGGGCCCACAGGTCCTGGAGGCCCCATCTGTCCAGGAAATCCTGCAGAAAGAACAAGGCCAACAATGAGAACACTCAGCAGCCTGGTTCACCCCTAAAAAGATTTATTCATTTGTTTCTCAGTGAGATCCTAGAGATTCCAAGTGACAAAATCATAGAATAATAGACCTAAGGCTGGAAGGGCATCAGCACCTATCTAGTCCAATCTCTTCATTTTACAGATAAGGAAACGGAGGCTCAGGAAATAGAGACTTAAAAGTCTTGCCCAAGGTCAGAGGTAGGATTTGAATCCAGGTCCTTTGGGGAAACCATCTTGGGTTATCAAGGCTTCAAGCTGTTGTGGCGAAAGCTAAGCAACCATTAAGATGACTCAAAAGGGCCTATGCAAATTCTTACAGCAATAATGTGGGATTCAAACAAATTTTCTTTTTCTTTTTTCTTTTTTGTTGTTGTTGTGCTTCGAATAAGTGAGCCACTGGTAGAATCTTGGGGAAACCTGTGATCAGATTGTGAACTGCTTCGGGGCAAGGATCCTGTAAAAACAACGGCTAAGCAGCATAGTAATAGCTACCATTTATTAAGTACCTACTATGTGCCAGGCACAGTGCTAAGAACTTTACAATTATCTCATCTGATCCTCATAACAACCATGGGAAGTAGGTGCTATTGTTATTAACCTCATTTACAGATGAGGAAACTGAGGCAGACTGAGGTTTAGGTGACTTGTCCAGGGTTCACACAGCTTGTAAGTGTCTGAGGCTGGATTTGAACTTGGGTCTTCCTGACCTAAGACCCAGTACTCTACCCACTGTGCTACCAGCAGCCCCAGCAACAGTTCTTCGAGGTGGGTTGTACAAGAATTAAAATTCTCATCTTAAGAGTGAGGAGAGAGATTCAGAGGCATCAGGTGACTGACTTGTCTGTGGTCACAGCTAAAAAGTATAGGAGCCATGATCTGAACTCAGTGTCCCTGAGTCTAAGTTTAATCTATTCCTGCCCCGCCGCCGCGCCCCCCCCCCCCCCCCCCCCCCGCCCCCGGCCTCACAGGGCCTGGGCCTGGCTCAGGTTGTCCAGGGACTTCTGTTACAATGGGGCGTGCTCAGGATGTGGGAAGGAAACCAGACACCTCTTTGTTCTAGCTAAGAGGCAGGTGGTGGGGGTCCCAAGGGCGCTCCTGTTGGGACAAGGGCTACCAGACACCCAGAGTAGGGGCAGTAGGGAGTTTGCTCCAAGACTTCTTAACCTGGCTGAGATTTCTGGGAAGAATGAATGAAAAGACATTTACTAAGTGTTTATGGCCAATTAGAATTTATCATCTCGGGAGTAGCTAGATGGCGCAGTGGATAGAGCACCAGCTCTGGAGTCAGGAGGACCTGAGTTCAAATCTGGCCTCAGACACTTAACACTTACTAGCTGTGTGACCCTGGGCAAGTCATTTAACCCCAATTGCCTCACAAAAAAAAAAAAAGAATTTATCATCTCCTTTGCTTTCCATAATGTCTGTTCCTGAGTCCTAGAGTCCTCTCCCTCCCTGCTTCTTCCTAAGCATAGAAGGATGGGGTTCTGTGGCTGTCAGTGCGGCCCTTCCTGGCAAACGCTTCCTTCCTCCTCATCAGGCTGAGGCCTCATGGAGAGCAGGGAGCGTTTTTGCTCCCAGTGATCACCAGTGTTTAACACAGGGTCTGGCACATAGTAAGTTCTTGCTAAATGATTGCTGACATCCTCTTTAGGAGGGTGCCATTGTTTGCTGAGCTGGAAAATAAGCAGGTTGGACCCAGGATCTCCAGGGTCTGAGGGCCCATCAGCTCCAAGGACGGCATGGAGGGTTTGTCGTCTGTGTCCTGGGGGATACACACACCCAGGGAGACTCCGGATAACCCCCAGCTGGGGGTGCCCTGGCCCTGCTCATTCATTTGGGGGTTGGGGGGCTGAGCGCTTCTTTTTTCCTTCCTGGTCTGAGCCATTTCTGGATTCTGTTGTTTGAGTACAAATCCATGCGTCATGGTCATGGTGAGTTGCCAGCTCTCCATCCCATTCCTCTTTTTTTTTTTTTTTTTTTTTTAGTGAGGCAATTGGGGTTAAGTGACTTGCCCAGGGTCACACAGCTAGTAAGTGTTAAGTGTCTGAGGCCGGATTTGAACTCAGGTACTCCTGACTCCAGGGCCGGTGCTCTATCTACTGCGCCACCTGGCTGCCCCCATCCCACTCCTCTTTAACCGAAAGTCTGCCCTCCCTTGGACGCCCCTCCCAAGACCCCAACTTAGATTCTACTTGTCCCCTTCAAGGTCCTAACTTAGCTACAAGGAAAGATATGGTGGGAGGAGAGCCAGGCCAGGGCTGGGCAGCTTGTTCGTCCATCTCTGGCCATCAGGCAGACAAGCCCAGGGTTAGACATGGCTGGAGAGAGAGGCTGGTGGCCCATCCCCTAGCACTACATGGCCCCTCTCCATCACGAAGACCCAACGAGGAAAGTGTAGCTCCCCACCACCCTGTCCCAATCTGGGACTCCCCAAGCTTCCATTTCATTATTCCTTAAACATGGTCCTGGGAGCTTGGCATGGGGTGGGGTGGGGGGAGCTTGGCAGGGCACAACTTCCTTAGTGTTACCACTTGTCTTAAAACTTGGGAGCCTTCTGGAACCTGCTCCTGAGTCCTCCACAAAACCCTCATTCTCCTTGTCTGTTAAAAAGGTTGAGGAGGGAGGGTAAGACTGTGAGGTCCCTCTAGCTCTAGGTCAGTGGTCCTATGATCCCCTGGGAAGAGCTGTGTCTCATTTCACAGAGAGTACACTGGGGCTCCAGACTTATGAGCCTGGGATTCCCCTGAGAACCACAGAAAGCATAAGGAAGATGAGCAGTGTAACAAGAATCCATTGAGTCACTTCTCCTCCCTCCATGGGGCCATTTGAGTTTTCTCTTCATCCCCAGCATCCGGGGGTTGCCTGTAGGAATCATGAACTGACAACTGGGGTGGGGGGGGGCTGCAGGGGGCACTGGAGTAAGCCCTGCATCTGGAGTCTGAGGACCTGAGTTCAAATCCCTACTTGACACTGCCTGTGTGAGCTGGGCCAGTACAAGGACCCTGAGGATGGCTCCTGGATGGTCTCTCAGGCTCTGTAATTAGGAGTTTTCAGTGCTAAATCAGTCTCCTCCAAGACCCCGCAGATACACTCACCGACTTGTCCTGAAGGGTTCCTTCTCATAGTCCCAGGATTAGACAGTGGGATGGCATCTGGTAAGAAATCTTTATGCCAAGTTGGGGTTGTCTTGGTAATATCATTTTCTGAAGTTACCACACTTCCAGCTGCTTCCAGAAGAAGAATCTGCATGAGATATTGTGGGAAAACCCATTGGGTGAGGAGTCGAATCTAAAAAACATGGTGGTCATCATGGAAAAATCCAGAGATCCTGGCTTCAGATCCTGCCCCTGATGCTCAGTCCTTGCGTGACCTTGGGCAAGTACCTGGCCCCTGGTTTCCTCTCTATAAAATGAGGGGGTTGGGCTGGAGGGGCTCTTGGGTCCCCTGTAACTATACATCTATGCCCCTCTGATCCTGGAAAGGTAGGCCCATGCAAGGCTCTGTGTTTTTCATAGACAACATGCTCACGCTCCATTATCCAAGATTCTGAAACTGAAATGGGGGTGTTAGAATAGGAATGTCATATTAATAACAATAATATACAATGAATAACAATAATCACACAATCCTTTCACTCGTGAAACGAAAGGGCCTCTCACACAGCAAAGATACCAAGGCTTTGGGGTCTAATTGCTTCTAAGGATTAGCGGGTTGTTCCTTCAGAGTAGAGAACTAGAGTAGGGGGTGGTGTCTGTGACCAGAGAGCACAAAAGACAGCTGTGAAAATAAGCAGCCCCAAAGCTTTCTTCGGTCCTTTCTTTCAGCCCACTGCCCAGCTGCGTACCCATTTGGCCAAGTTTTAATTCCTTCTCCAGAAGGGCATTAGGTCTGTAAGAGTGGCTGCTAACATGCAGGAAAATGATTCCAGGGGACCCTTCATGGGCGGGCAAAGCAAAGGCTCCTGGGAGTGCAGGCAACCTCCCTGGTCCAGCGAAAAGGAGAGAACATGTGCCCTGTGCGGTCCCAGACTCCACCTCATCGGACTCACTGAGGTAGAGTCAAACAGCTGCACCCACCTTGGGCCAGTTGGAGCGGAATTATTTTCCCTCCTCTTTGAAGTGAAAACTGCTCATCTAGTAAAGTCACCACGATTCTGAATCACTGGAAAATGATGAAAGGCAGAGCCAAGAGCCTAAGCGCAGAGCCCAGCAGGACCCAGCTGGCTCTGGGATTCTTTTGTGAAGCAGAGCACAAGCCAGCAGAGGTCACTAGCTGCCTGCCAGACGGCCAGCTCGACCGAAGCCTTGGTGCTTGGGCACCTGGGAAGCTGTTATTATCATCACCACGGGTTGTCTTGTTCTTCCCTCTTCTCTCCCTTCTTCCCTTCCTGGAATCTAGCTGAGGATGGCAGGGGGCCTCTGCTTCCAGGGAGGAAAGGGGAGGTCTGGCTTAGGAAAATCCAAGATAATACACAACAAAAGCATAGCCTGATGTGGGAAGCTCATGAGCAGGGTCCTTGGTCATGTCACATCAAAGCAAAGAGAAACATTCCACCCACCAGTTTTAAAAAAATGGTTTCATGCCTAATTAAAAAAAATGTAAAAATCAATCAACATGCATTTATTAAGTACCTACTATGTGCCAGGCACTGCTAAGCACAGGGAATAACAGTGTATGTGGCACTAGGGCACCAAAGGTGCTAGCACAAGGACCCAGTTAGCAGGCGTTGCCCCCAGGGACCTTGTCCTTGGGCTGGAGAGGAATAACAAGGTTTGGTTAATACCTGGACTGACAAAAAAGAGCAGAAACCAGCTCAGCCCTGAGGGAGCTTATTACACTCTCATCACCTAAGAGCAAATGTTGGGAAGGCCTCCCCACCTCTGACACCTCCTAGCTCCGGGGGGGGGGGGAAAGCCCGTCTCTGCCTTTCAGAGGGTTTTGCCTTGTTGGAAGATAATCTAGAAGGCAGCACAGCTCTGCTCCCTACCACACCTTCAGTCAAGGATCCCCCAGGTGTGTGTCTTATTCTTGTGGTAGCTAGTCTTTAATGACCTTTGGCCTCTCTTTTTGGCATTATTGATAAGGTGTAAGCTTTTTTCCTTGCCCTTGGTAGCCACGCCCCTCCTCTTTCAGATACCCTCTAGTATGGATCTCCTCTCCCAACACCTGGTTCCCTACAGCTGGTATTGATTGATTGTCCATTGTTCTAGAACTAAAAGGGCCCTTCCCCATTGCCCTTTCTTTTTACAAAGGAGGACCCTGAAGCTCAGAATTGTTAGGTAACTTACTTGCCAGAGCTCAGGCATCTAGACAGTGGTCCCATCGATGCTGCCTCTAACAGCACCAAGCGAGGAGCCAAGGTCCTTCAATGACTGAGCTGAAGGGGTTGCTGGGATATCTTCTGTGCACAGTGGCATTCCTGACCGGCCCCATTCCAGCACCATCTGTACCTCCACACCCCAGAAGAACAGAATGCCTCTATCCCCCTGCCCCCCATGTGAGGTCCACCATTGATCACCATGCCTTCCTTGCAGCCACAATCTGTCCAGGGTGGGATGCCCTTCCCATAGCTGCCTGGGCCCCTCCCCCTCTCAGCACCTGGGCAATGCAATCCTCAGAGACAAGCCCTCAACAATCAGGCAGGTCCTAGGGATCTCATAGATTTAGTCCCCTTTTTATAGAAAAGGAAACTGAGGCACTGGGAAGCTAAGCCAGGCATAATCCTGTACAGAGGTTCCCACCTCTAAGCCCCATTCTCCTCCCCTTTTCTCCAGCTAGAAAACCGTAAAGAAAACCAGCCAGGCTTTATCTCACCCTCCCCTCAGCACCACAGAATTCAGGCCCCTCCTCCCCAGCTGACTAAGACCCTCGGAATGTCTTCTGCTGGCTCAGCAAAGTGACATTGGAGTCTGGGGAGTTTCCTGCTGAAGGGAAATGTGTGTGAGGAATGGTTTCCAGGCAGCTGCTCCCAGACAACAGAAAGCTGCCACACTTCCCTCAGGGAAGCCCCCTCCCCACTGGCCCCAGGCCTGGCCCACCAGTTAAGGGGGGGTGCATGCCGGATGGGCAGGTTGGTATTTCCCCTCTGGCCCCAGAGTAGGGGAAGCATTTTGCCTGAGAATAAGCAAATCCCTGGGGGAGGGGCCCCTTTAACAGACCCCCTGAAGACTCAGCCCAAGTCAGGTGTCTAGACAGTCCATTCCAAACATTCCAAACAAAAAAGGGCTCCCTGCTCCCCTCCCCCACTTCTAAGAGGTGCAAGCTGCCTGAATGGCTCCTGGTCAGCCCCAAGGGCCAGACAACACTTCCTCACTCCAGGATCGAAGGGCACAGAACTGCCACATGAGAGCCTGGATTGTGCTGGTAAATGTTTAACAACTGGCTTTCCAGGGGGAAAAAGACCTGCTTGATGGTACATTGATGTTAAATCTGTATTATTCCCATTTTCTCCTTCACTTCCTCAAGTTTAGGAAATCAACAAAAGAATACATCAAGTCCTGATAGAAGTGTCTGTTGATTTCTGGGGTGGGGTGTAAATGTGCACACTGAATTTTAACAATCATGGGGAGGAAGTGGTAACTACCATCCTAGGGTTTGTGATAGAGAAGAAGGAAGCTGGGCATCATGGCGTGATACACGTCCTAAATTTGGGGAGCAGATCTCAAAGGGTCCAGAGGAAGGACAGGTCAGCCCAGGAAGGATGAGAAGTTTTAAGAATGAAATTCTCATGATACAAAGGGAAACAATTCTCTTGTGGGGGAAAGAAGGGACCTTGTCCAAAGAGAACACTGTAGATTCACAAGGAACTCACCAAGGTTGGAGGAGCAGGTTTATTATAAGAGGATGCTAATATGTTATATTTGGGAGACCTGCGGGACATCCCAGTGGGCAAGTCCCAAAGGCAATGACTTGGCATACTCACTCAGATGTTCCAACCAACCAGACTAGACTTCTCATTATCTGCAACAAACATCCCATACTCTCCAGCCTTACTTTACTCACATCACTCCCTCACATCACATCTGAAATGCCCTCCCCCCAACCATCTTTACCTGGAGAAATACCAGTCATCATTCAAGAGCCAGCCCTAATGCTAGCTCTTCCCCTCATGATGCCCCATGATCAGGGCAGCTAGGTGGCGCAGTGGATAGAGCACCGGCCCTGGAGTCAGGAGTACCTGAGTTCAAATCCGGCCTCAGACACTTAATACTTACTAGCTGTGTGACCCTGGGCAAGTCACTTAACCCCAATTGCCTCACTAAAAAAAAAAATAATAATAATAAAAATAAATAAATAAATGATGCCCCATGATCTTTTCCTCCTCCGGAATTCTCTCCTGTACATATCATGAATTCTTCTTATTTACAGATTTGTTGGATCTCCTGCTAAATTGAAGTTTTCTGAGGGTAGGGATCCATCATCTTATTTAATTTTTCATCTTGTAAAAGAATCCCTTTTGCACTCAGCCCCCCTGCCCCCAAGCTCTTAGTAAGCACAGGTAGGCAGTTTGTAGCATTTAATTGATGTCCTACTTCTGAGTTTGGAATAACTGCATTCCTAAACAAATATATTTCTTAGTTGTCTGTGCTGCTCTTGTCAGTAATGGCATTCCTTTTTGAAAAATAAGGTTTAGGGGTCCTCTAGGTGGCACAGTGCATAAAGCACTGGCCTTGCATTCAGGAGGACCTGAGTTCAAATACAGCCTCAGACACTTGACAGTTACTAGCTGTGTGACCCTGGGCAAGTCACTTAATCCTCATTGCTGCAGGGGCCAAATTTTAATTGGGGAGTGTTAGTTAGGTGGCTTCCCACAATATTGGGACAAGGAAGGAGATTAACGACCTCTTTCAAAAACAGAACAGGGTTTATTAACAAGAACGAACTTAAAAACACAAGTAAGATTAGTAGAATTAAGGGAAAGAAAAAAAAGGAATGGGGGAAGGAAAACAATACAACCTGAATCACACCACCACCCAGGGCTCAGCAGAGCACACAGCTGTGTCCTGTCTCTTTATGGCTCCAATCCAGAGTGGCGAAACTCCTCCCTTCTCCTTACCAGCAACACCTCTGGCTCCCTGGAAACAGGGCGGACAGACGCACAGCCCCAAGCTAATTGGCTGGCAGCCCTGATTGACAGAATTAACAAGTGGCTCTACAACTGCCAGCCTCTCTTCAGCTTTCTGATGCCAGAGGTCACCTGACTGCCCTCACCTGGCTTCCAGTCATGGTGGAGCTGCCTTCATTAAATTTGGCCAAGCCCATGCACAACACTGGATCAGGTCTGGGGCAGCTCTGGGACCAGAATGCACCTCTTTGCAAAGACCCCCTGCTGCTGCTGGCACCTCAATGAAGAGGGCAGAAGCTTCACTCCTCAGAGTGGGAAGATTTGGACAGATGACATCCCCAGACCAGAGAACCAGTTCCAGCACCCAGGCCTCCTGGCTCCCATGTCCACAGCCTTCATGCTCATGGGCATTTGTCTCTTCTCTACAAGTTTAGCAAGAAAATGGTTTTCTGTTCTGTGGCCGGAGCTTGGCTCGCTACTCAGAAGGAAGCTGATACGACTTCTCCGCTGTTTTTGGATCAAGGGGGCAGTCAATCTCTCTCATCCATGAGATTGCTGGGTGGTGCTGGTTACACCTCATCCCAGAAGTATTCTCCCAGGTATTTAACGCCCTGGAATGCCTGCTGAGTGACGGGCCTTCCAACTGGGCACTGAAGCAAATGGAACAAGCTTCCTTTGGCTCCTGAGGACTTGCCATTGAAACAAATTAGAAACAGCTCAGGCCTGGGTCCTCACCCTTTTGGGTCCCCCTAACTAATTGTCAAGTAATTTGAGAAAGCTGATCTTATCCCCATCCTGCAGGTCATGAGCTCACTCTAGTCCGACACATGGCATTGGAATGCCCCAAGAAACCAGGCACAGGCCCAGCCATCCTGGAGCCTATTGTGGAGTTGACTTTTGCTCCCCCAGTCATTGCTCGCACCCTTTGGCCAGCTGAGCTGACGCCAGCCTGGTCTACTTGTTACCGTCCCTGTGGTCGACAGGCTCAGTGTACGCACAGCCATGAGATCAAGCTCTTAAAGCTAAGGGGGCGTCTAACAACCTGTGCTTTGTAGCCATTTCTAGGAGGATGGAAGGAGGGGAGAGTGGCTGGGTCGGCCAGGCTGCTCACTTGCCGCGTGGCTCCTTTCTTACCTGGGTGGGCAGGCACTGCTGCCTTGAGATCATTTCTCTACCCAGTGTTTCTCGCAGTGTCTGGCACTTAGCAGGCACTTAATAATTGCTGACTGACCACTGCCTTCTGTCACAGTGACCTTTTGCCTTTGAGGTCCATGCAACTCACTTGCACCAACTTCTCCTCTTCCTTACTGCTGCCAACCCTTGGCCTCCATGTCATTTTCTGAGCTTTCTCAGGAACATAAACAATAATGACTATTGTTTATATGATACTTTAAGGTTTGCAAAGTGTTGCACACACACTATCTCATTTGATCCTCACAACAATCCTGGGAGTTAGGTGTTCTTTTAATCTCCTTTTTAAGAGCAGAGGAAGGGGAAATGTAAGTGACATTAACCTTCTTGCTGTTCTTCCAACAAGACCCTCCATCTCTTGACTCTGAACTGTCCCCAGTGCTGAGAGCCCTCTCCTTCCAAATCTCTCCATGTCTTCATTTCCCTGGATTCCTGCAAGCATCAGCTAAAATTTGACCTTCTCTAAGTTGTCTTTCCTAGCATTTCTTAATCTTAGTGCCTCCTTCTGAGATTACCCTCAATTTATCATGGGGATAGCTCATTAATTTTCATGTTGTCTCCCCATTAAACTATGAGCTCCTTGAGGGGAGGGACTGTTTTTGCCTTTCTTTGTATACCCAGCACTTACCACAGTGCTTGGCACATAGTGGGTGCTTTAACAAATGCTAGTTGACCGGCTATGTAAGTAACTGAGATAAGAGTTGAATCAAGTCTTCCTGATTCCAAGTCCAGTACTGTACCACTCTGCCATCTGACTGCCTCACTTGTGGGCTTCCTCTCTAACTCATTCCCTGCCTCAGGGACCTCAATATTCCAGAAGTGACCTTTGAAAAAGAAATTTCAGGAGAGTGTGAGAGCTAAGATCCAACAGTCTTTGGAGAGGATGGCTAATGAGGAACTGGAAAGAAGCCATAGCAATCAGCTTGTGTTGATGGAACCTCTCTGTCCCTCCAGTGACACAATGGTCTTAACCTCTTCGACCCCCACAGTACCTTCAACCTCCCCATCTGAACTGTGCCACCTGCAAGATTCGGAATTTTGGACTTCCCAAGTCAGCAACAACCATCCATCTTTCCACATCACCCACTCACACTAAACAGTCTTCGTCCTCATCTATTGATGCCCCAGGTCGTTTTTGCCATTCTAGCTTTCTTCACCTCTCTAGCCTTGACTTTAGGGTCCCCCATTTTCATGTCTCTCTAGCTACTAGCCAGGAAACACCTGCCTCCCTTGCTTTCTACCATTCCCACCAGCCAATTCTCATCTCTGAGTAACCCAAGCATTTGTTTTCTCTTTTTCTCTAAGGACACCAAGCCTCGCCAGTCACAACATGAAGCTAGTCTCCCCATCTCCACGTTCATGGCACACACAACCAAAACCAGGAACATGCTGATGCTGCACAGTATTCACTCCATGCCCTTGTTAACGGTCTCAGGCCCCACAGTGAATGTCTGGGCCTTTTCTTCTCTCTTGCTCTCCACAGCACACTCGGGCAGCTCACCTGGTCTCCTCTTTCCCTGCCAACACTGAAGTGAACCACCAAGAGCTTCTTCAGTGTTCCTTCCCATTTTCCCAAAGTTCTTAGCATAGTCACTTGCTTTCTTTTCCTTCTAGAAGCTCAGGTCCCATGGGCACAAATAGCTATGACATAAGTTAGATTAAGATAAGAGTTGTAAAATATTTATAGCAGCTCTTTTTGTGGTGGCTAAGAATTGGGAATCATGGCTAAACAAGCTGTGGTATTGGACTGCAATGGAGTGTTACTGTGCTGTAAGAAATGACAAGCAGGATGATTTCAGAAAGGCCTGGAAAGACTTGGATGAACTGATGTCTAGTGAAGTGAGCAGAACCCGGAGAACACTGTGCCTAGTGACAGCAATATTGATCGATGAAGAACTGTGAATGACTTAACTATTCTCACTCCCAAAGGAATACCAATGAAACACACTATGCACCTCCAAGAAAGAACTGATATTGATGGAACAGACTGAAGCATGCGATTTTTCACTCTTTCTTTCATTTTTTCTCTTTTGTTTGAATCTTCTTGAACAGAATGACTATCATAGAAATGGTTTATATAATTGCACATCTATAACCTATAGATCTGATTGCTGCTTACTGTCTCAGGGAAAGAGAAGGGGGAGAAGGGAGGATAGAATTTAGAACTCAAAACATTAAATGAAAATGCTTAAAAATGGAAAAAAAAAAGATGAGTTGTAGTAGAAGCCAAAAGTGGGGGGATGAGAGGGGCACAGGGGAGGAAAGAATTCCGGATGTCTTCTTCCGGTCTTTGAGAAGATTGGATTTCCCGACGGGCCCAGGGGAGGGCCTGTGAAAGGGTTTTGGCTGCCACCTGGTGGGGGGCACAGCTGCCAGACCAGACTGATTATCAGGAGGCCTGGTCTTGGGGAAAGCCAGGATGCTGCCCTTGGTCTTGTCATAAAACCCTTTCACCAGGCTTTCCTGTGCTCCTTCCACCCAGTGGTCCCTTTCAGTGGCCCCTGTTCCCCATTTCCCAGAGGTTCTTTCTGCTCCCCAGGGTGCTGCAGTCTGTCCCTGGACAACTCAGTTAAACTTGTTTTGCCTCCCAGGGAGTCAGTCAGTTACCGGCTCCTAACAACTGCCCCCCCCCCTTTTTTTGGTTGGGGCGATGAGGGTTAAGTGACTTACCCAAGGTCACATAGCTAGTAAGTGTCAAGTGTCTGAGGCTAGATTTGAACTCAGGTTCTCCTGAATCCAGGGCCAGTGCTCTATCCACTGCACTACCTAGCTGCCCCCTCCAACTGCCTTTTAAAAGAAAATCTTAGAGAGGATTAACCCATAGGAATGAATCCCTGATAGTAAACTGTCAGATACAATGGCAGTGGGTGAGGTAGGGGGTGCTTAGGGGTCCTGGATCTAACTATGGCATGTCAAGGCTTGAAACCCTTAAATATCATCAGCCATCAACCCCTTTTAAAAATTGCAGGCAGGGGCAGCTAGGTGGTGCAGTGGATAGAGCACCGGCCCTGGATTCAGGAGGACCTAAGTTCAAATCCGGCCTCAGACACTTGACACCTACTAGCTGTGTGACCCTGGGCAAGTCACTTAACCCTCATTGCTCCCCCACCCCTCCAAAAAAAATTGCAGATGGATGGGGAAGCCTCCTTAGGGAAAAAAGGCTCTTAACCTAGGAGGAAGTTTGCTGTCCTGGTGGGAGGAAGGTGAGCCGGGAAAAACATCACCTGTCTGTCTGAAAGCCCCACCTGCAAGAGCTGGAGAGCAAGTCGTGGCTCCACAGGCACTGACACACAGTCCAAAGATATGGCTTGGAGCAGGTGGGGATCGAGGGGCTCGTCCTCGTCACTAGGCTGCTTTGGGGAAGCAGCGTCTCCAAAGGGCCCGTGCTGCCGTCCTCCACACACACACCCAATGGAGATGCTGAGAGAGCAGAAGATGAGCAGGAGGCTCTCAGCTCATCAATGAAAAGCCACCTAATTGCTTTGTTAATGGAACTGTTCTTCCTCAACCCCTGAGGCCTTAACTACACCTTGTAAGATAAGGAGGTCAGACTCCATCTAGTTCCAGGATTCTACTACATTGGGCAAATCACTTGCCCTTGCTGGGCCTCAGTTTCCTCACCTGTAAAGGGCCTCTGAGACCCCTTCCAGCTCTAGGTCTTGCATCCTGTGACCCTAGGGGCTATGCAAGATGAGGAAGGAGGAGTCCATCAGGAACCAATGCTGCCCAAGAAATGTCTCTCGCATCTTTCCCTCCCTTTTCACTTTTCACTGGGTGAATTCAGCACATTGCACATGCAGCATTTGGCTCCATGATCAGAGTTTGAGGGAACAACAGTTGCTGCCTGTAAGAAGCTGACATCCCATTGGCCAGGGGGAAGTCAAGGCTGGTCCTCATCACCTCCCGGCTGGGCTTTTTGACATTGGCCCTGCCTCTCTCTCTGGTCCCTTTCCCCTTCAATTGTGCCTAGATGTGACTGTCAGAACAATTCTCCTACAGCACCGCTCTGATCACAAGCAGTTCTCATTATCTGTTGGTATTCAAGGCACACCATGATGGTCCCCAACCCAACTTTCAGATTTTTCTCTTGACTTGTGACTCTATGAATCTCTCCTTGGGGCAGTGAAGTGGTGTAGTGAATAGAATGCTTGGCCTGGAGTCAAGAAGACTCTTCTTCTTGAGTTCAAATCCAGCCTTAGACACTTCCTAGCTGTGTGACCCTAAACATGTCATTTAAGCTCTTTTATCTCATCAGTTCCTCCTCTGTAAAATGCCCTGGTGAAGGAAATGGCAAACCACTCTAGTCTTTGCCAAGAAAATCCCAAATAGGGTCACAAAGAGTCAAACACAACTGAAATGACTGAACAGCAACAAAAATCAATCCTTCAAACCCACCAAACTGGTCTAATGCATTACTGGTCTGCCTCATTGATTCCACCCCTATACATTTGCTCAGACTATCATCCCTTCTTGGAATGACCTCCCCCCCTCTTTAGCTTGTCTAAATCCTTGCCCAACTGCTACCCCAACACCCCAAGGCTCCCCCAAACCCCAAGGTCTTCAATGATTTCTTCTCATGGTTCAGTAAAATGTCCTAGATCTGGAGAGACCAGAACCTGGGCCTGAGTCCTGCTTCCTCCATTTATTATCTGAGTGACCTCGGGGAAGCTTCAGTTTCCTTCTTTGTAAAATAAGGATAATAGACACATGACCTGCTCCACCGGGTTGTTGTAGGGAAACCTAGACCCTTGAGGGCTGTGGGGATGTGAAGTGATCAGCAGGCCCCTGTGTGTTCCCACGTGTCCTCCCCTCCGCCTGCCTTTGATAGGTCGTCTTTCCTCAATAGAATGTAAGCAAGCTCTTTGGGGGCAGGAATTGTCATTTTGCTTGTGTTTGTAACTCCAGCACTTAGCACAATGCCTGCCATCCATCTATCCATCTATCCATCTATCCATCCTTCCTTCCTTCCTTCCTCTTCTCTTTTCCCCTTCCCTTCCCTCCCTTTCCCCTCCCCCTCCCCTCCTCTCCTTACCCCTCTCCTCCCCTCCTCTCCTTACCCCTCTCCTCCCCTCCTCTCCTTACCCCTCTCCTCCCCTTCTCTTTACTCTTTCCCCTCTCCTCCCCCTCCTCTCCTCTCCTCTCCTCTCCTCTCCTCTCCTCTCCTCTCCTCTCCTCTCCTCTCCTCTCCTCTCCTCTCCTCTCCTCTCCTCTCCTCTCCTCTCCTCTCCTCTCCTCTTCCTCTGTCTCCCCTGTCTCCTCTCCTCTCCTTCTCTTCTCCTCTCTCCCCTCTTCTCTCCTGCCTCCCTCCCCCTTTCCCCCTTCCTTTCTTCTTTCCCTTTTACTCGCTTCTTCTGCTTCTTCTGTAGAATGAGAGGAGTGACTGAGCTTCTCTGAGTGTCTCCCAGTGTGGAGGTTCTATGGGGTCATCCTCTGGTGCTTTTCTCACCTGGCATATACTCCGCCATCTCCTTGCCTTTGCACTGACTGGCCCTGAGTCTTGAGCTTTTCCTTCCTCACTTCTGTCTCCCAGAATCCTTTGCTTCCTTTATGACTCGGCCCAAGACCACCTTCTACATGAAGCTTTCTTTTCTCGACCCTCCTCACCATGAGGACTCCCCTTCCCATATACTTATGTCTTGCCTCTGACACATAATGACCGTGTGACCCTGGGCAAGTCACTTGACCTCTCAGGGCTTGCGGTGGCCACCCTTCCCTGGCAGAGGGAGTACCCCGTCCCAGTGAAGCTGCAGTCCCAGCCTCTATTCCTATTTCTACACTTAGATGTACATGTTTGCTCTGCTGGTAGAATGGAAGATCCATAAGGGGAGGGAGTGTTTCCTTTCTCCACAGCACCTGGGACAGTGTGGGGCTTAATGACGCTTCTCTTGTACAGGTGCTTTCTCTGATGGCTAAATGGAGGGTGTGGTGTGGCCCAGCCCATGGCCCCAACTCTTCTTACCCCGGTGTTTTAATAGGAACACCCTGTGAGGCTGAGTCATTCACACCTGGTGCTTGTTGGCAGCCTCCACTTGCACCATCCTGTGGGCTGCAGGCACATCAATCCTGGCACCAAATCTGCGCAGCTCAAGGATTTACCGGTGTCCGAATGGGAGGGGACTGGAGAAATGAATGGCTGGTGACAAGGTGGAGTTGCCAGGCCGATGGTGGGCAGGCACGAGGCCATGCCGGCCTCCCCAGAGCGATGTGACTTTTCCCATGCCTGTGTTCTGAGTCCCTGCCAGCCACAAACCGAGGCCGTCAACCCCACCGGCCCGTGCCAAGCCAAACAGAGGTCTCATGTGGGAGGGGAGAAGTCAGCCTGTGAAGGCCATGCCTCGGGAGGCATCGCCACCGTCCTCTCCCTGGACTCCTCCTTCACTCACACCTCTGGTTCCAGAGACAGAGAGCTGGCACCTCCCAAGGCCGGCCCCCAGCACGCCTGACCACATTCAGCCGCCTCTCCCTGCCAGGCTCCAGGCTGGAATCCATCAACGCCACCCCTCTGGACACTTCCTCATCTAATAGGATTTTCCTTGTTCCAGCCCCAGCAGGAGGCAGTGACCTAACATGGGGGAGAGGCTGAGTGCACCCCCTCGGTGGCAGCAAAATCAGGGGGCCCCAGAGCAGGCCCGAAGGCCACTTGCCTCCTTCTGCTGACTCGCTCCATGGACGGCTGAGAGTCTGCAAAGGGCTTCCCACATTACTGTTGGATGAGCCTCTCAACAGCCGTGTGAGAGTGGCATTCTGGGGGTTATCATCCCCATTTTGCAGGTGAGGAAACTTGGGCCCAGAGAAGTTCAGTGACTGGCCCAGGGTCACACAGAAAGTGTCTAAAGCAGGATGTGAACTCGGGTCTTCCCAGGTGCAAGCCCTGCACACTGTGGTTCTCAGAGATACTTGCCCTCCTCAGGCAGACGGATCTTTTCCCCAGTCCTGTCTTCTCCAGGTTAAGCATCCCCATTTCTTTCAAACAATCCAGTTTCATTTTTGTCTGTACCCCCAGCGTCTGCCACAGAGCCTTGGATATTGTTGCTGTTGTTGTGTGGTGTCTGACTCTATGTGATCACAAGCTTTTGTCCAGGGAGGTTTTTTGGCAAAGATGCTGGAGTGGTTTGCGATTTCCTTCTTCGGTGTGTCCCCATTTTCCAGATGAGGAACTAAAGCAGCAGATAGGGGTTGTGTGACTTGCCCAGGGTCACGCAGCCATGTAGGGGTCTGAGGCCAGATTTGAACTGAGTTCCTCCTGACTGCAGGTCTGGTGCTCTAGACACTGCAAAACCTCATTGCACCTTGTGTGTTAAGTGGCAAGATGCCGTTTCTCTCTCACAGTTCTGCTTGCCCTTCCCTAGACTGCTTCCACTGTGCCAAACTGCTCCTAATATTCCCCAAGTGCGGTGCCTGGGGTCGAGGCAGAGCCCAAGGGGCCAGCCCCTCCCTCGAAGGGGTCACTGGAGCCTCCAGCTCATCTGGGGCATAATTGTGAACCTAAGTGAATGACACTCATCCTACGAGCCTCAGCAGACTCCTTTGTCCAGGGTGTTCCTCCTCTGCCTTCTACAAGCCATCAGTCAAAACAGACTAGGACCAAGGACAGAGCCTGGGACTTCTCCACAGAGACCGCATCCCTGCAGTGACATCAAACTGTCAATGGCTACCCTTTGGATCTAGCCTTTTGGAAAGTCTGAACCCACTGAACTGCCCTATCATGGAGCCCATCCTTGTCCAAAGATCAATCAGGAGGAGAGACTGTGTCAAAGGCCCTGCTGAAATCCAGGTTCACTGTGTCTATAGGGCAGGTCCCTGACCTGCCAGTCCAAAATAAAGGTAGCCTAGATGAAGATATGCTGACTCTTCACATCACAACCTCCCAAGACCTCAGTTCCCTCATCTGTAAAATGAGGGGGCTGGATGTGATGGCCTCAAAGGTCCTTCTCAGCTGTAAATCTATGATCACATGATTGTAGGGGTGGGCCCTGGTGAGCCAGAAGGGGGTGTGGCTAGCCAGAGCTGAAGGGATATTCAGTTTGTAATTGGCTGGCTACAATCCTTCAGCCAGATGGGTGGACACATGCTTCCTTTAGTTGGACACTGATGACCTGGGCTCCCAGAGTGAGACAAGATTGGACTATCCCCACGCTCAAGGGTGGCTACTCAAGGCAGCTGTTCAATGGCCTCCTCTGGGGCACAGCAGCTCAAGGAGAGAGCATGGGTCAGGACCCCAGCGTGGTGGCAAACTGCCTGCAGTGCCAAACAACAGCCTTCTGACTGACCCTGAGCATCATGGGATCGTGGCTAGAAGGGACCTTCCTCCCACCACCTTCATCTGACAGGGAGCTACTGAGGCTCAGCTGAGACCAGCCCTCAGGGCTTCTGATGCCACAATCATTCTTTTCTGTAAAATGAGGTGGTGGCTCAAGTGACCACCAAGGTCCCTTTCATGTCTGAAGTCCACGAACTGCGGTGGGAATGCAAACTCTCGCTGTCCATGGAAAGAACCAACCCCTCAACATTCTGGGGCTATGGAACAAACCTGTCGTGAAACCTCAGGGCACCAGCATCTGCAGGCGCAGAGCTTGGGAGGGGGCTCCAACCCAACTCTCTCATTTTATACATGAGGAAACTGAGGCCCAGAGGAGGGCGGGATGGGCATCAGCTCCTTGTCTGGGACTTCTGTGCTAGGAGGACACCCCCTCTACCTGGGCAGGCCGACACCTTTGCTAAAACCCGTGGAGACTGAGTGGATTCCCTAAGAGACTAGGACATTAAGAGACTTGCCTAGTTATAGGGCAGCTGGGTGGCATAGTGCATAGAGCACCAGGCCTCAAGTCAGGAGGACCTGAGTTCAAATCCAGCCTCAGATACTTCTTAGCGGTGTGACCCTGGGCAAGTCACTTCTTCCTGTCTGTGTCAGTTTCCTCACCCGTCAAATGAGCTGGAGAAGAAAATGATGACCTCTCCAGTACCTTTGCCAAGAAAACCCCAGGGAGTAGGACATGACTGAAATGACTCTTGGCGCTTGGATCTTGATCTGGCAAGGACCTGCTCAAGGTCACACGGACAGTGAGCATCAAGCACAGCGCTGGAGCCCGGCTCCTCTGACCAGAGATCTTTCCACTGTTTGATGCTGCTCGCCCTTCAGAGGCCTTTTGTTCCCATGTGGGGTCTCTGGTGAGAATGCACCCACCAGAGTGTGCAAACCCTCAAGTCTTCTCAGCCACACTTAAGTGGGCATGGATATTCGCTGAAGGTGAGAGCCTCTTTGATTGGGGTTGGGGTAGGGGGCGGGGTAGGATCTAGCATGGAGGCAAAGAGCACAAGAGGGAAGGTGAAGAAGCCACCCATGGGCCCACGTGGCTGACTCCACGACTCTGTACAGACCCTAGAAGTGACCTTGGACGTCTAAATCAGAAATGCCTGCTCTCCAGGCCAATTTCTTTTCTATCATGGGCCAGGGATTGGGCTGGGGATCCATTTTGAATGGCCCAAGCCAAGCATGTTTCCTCCATGGGTTGCCCTGTTATTGCCCGTACGCCATCCATTCTTTGCCTAACGGGAAGTGGAATTGGGAAAGTGGGGGCCAGCAACCCTGCCTTCTTCTCTCCCTCCTCCCCTTGCCCTCCCTCTTCCCCCTCAGCCCAAGCAGGCATGATCCTGACCTTGACTTCCAGTGCAGACAGCCTCTCACTCATGTCGTTCAACCGGGTGCAATTCATGCATTCTGAAAGAGAGAAACAGAAGTGATATTCTTGCACGAGCCAGGAAGGAGACCGCCGGGTCCAGCCAGCATCTCCACCCTCTGAGCCGTGGGCTCCCAGGGGTGTGCTGGAGCTGGCTTCAACTGCCTTTTGAGAGCTGATTGTTAAATTTTCACTGTGACGAGCTGCACCTTGGAAATGGGCAAAAACACACCTCAGAGCCTGGCTTATTGTTTTGTTGACTGTCTACACTTGAGAAAGGGATGGAGAAAATGTTAATGATGCGTATCACACTTAAAACTCTTGTGGGAGGGGGAAGCTAGGTGGCACAGTGGATAGAGCACCAGCCCTGGATTTAGGAGGACCTGAGTTCAAATCCTGACTCAGACACTTGACATTAACTAGTTGTGTGACCCTGGGCAAGTCACTTTACCCTCACTGCCCTGCAGAAAAACCCAAAAAACAAAAACAAAAACAAAACTCCAACAATAAACCTCTTGTGGGCACATTTTTTTTCTCCCAGAGAAAAACATTTCCCAGCACACCCTGTTCCACACCCACCAAGGCACTGATAGACCTGCCCCTGAGGGTAAAGTTCTCAGGAATGCATCTACCAGGCACCCTGGGCTGGTACCAAGTGTATATTTATATGGTGCTATCTGTCGGACCTATGGTTGCTGGCATAGGTGAATGAGTCAGTGACATTTCTATAAACAAGAGTCTGAGCATTCCCTTGTTGAGGCTCATCACATGCAGCTCCAGACCTTGGGGAAAGTTGAAACAGGTGGCATGGAGGTCACCACAGTGGCACTTTGCCCAACACCATGATCCATGAGAGGCACTGCAATGCCATCTCACCATTATATTCAGGAAAACTTTCTTGTCGTTCGGCTGTCTTTGTGACCCCATTTCGGCTTTTCTTGGCAGAGATACTGGCATGGTTTGCCATTTCCTATTCCAGCTTATTTTATAGATGAAGAAACTGAGGCACACAGGGTGAAGTGACTTGCCCAGGGGCACACGGCTAGTAAGTGCCTGAGGACAGATTTAAACTCAGGTCTTCCTCTACTTCTCTGACTACTGTGAATTCACTTGGACAGTCTTTCTGAATAAATGATGAGGCAGTTCATAATTGAAAACAGGACACCCTTCTCTGATGAATATTTCTTGAATCTTTTTCTCTTCATTCATTCATACAACAAGCATTTATTAAGCCCTTACTGTGTACCAAGCACTGTTTCTGGTTATAACACATTGTGTGTGTTGTGGAGAGTAGAAGAAAGAACTCTTTGCCACCTCCCCTCAGCTCTGCCAGGACAACACAACCCCTCTCATCCCTGTCTATCCTGTCCTGGTCCATGGACAGGGGGATGGACAGGGGAGTCACAGGGCACTGAGGGGCTTTTCTGCAATGAGCTGAGCTTGTCTGCTCCCTCCCTCTGAGGCCCCTCATCTCCTGCCAGAAACCACATCCTGCTGCTGAGGTGGTCCCTGGCACCCCAAGTGTTCCAGTAACCTCCCTGTTTCTCCAGGGGCCTGTTTAATGTCAAACAGCAAGCCAGGGCTTCAGGGATGGTCGAAAACAAAGCAAACATTCTGTTACATTGCCTAAGTTAATGACCTCTGCTCCGGACGGTATCTGTTTATAATAATGCTAGCACTCTGCTTGTAGGATGCTAAAGAGCGTACAAGACCTGTTTACCTTCATTATCAACTGTATCCTCACATCAGCCTCTGGAGGGAGGAGGGGCAGGGGTAAGGACCTTATTTGTGGACCCTGTCATCAGATCTTC